>NW_020955477.1:1315489-1552249 GCF_003031625.1 Empidonax traillii
TCCGGCAGGTCGACACTCCCTCCCAACTTGGTGTCATCTGCAAATTTGCTGATGATGGACTCAATCCCCTCATCTAAATCATCGATAAAGATGTTAAACAGGACTGGGCCCAGCACTGATCCCTGGGGGACACCACTGGTGACGGGATCCCAGTTGGATGCAGCCCCGTTCACCAGCACTCTCTGGGCCCTCCAGCCAGTTCCTGACCCAGCACAGAGTGCCCCTGTCCAAGCCATGGGCTGCAGCTTTTCCAGGAGTACATTATGGGAGACAGTGTCAAAGGCTTTGCTGAAGTCCAGATAGACACATCCACAGCCTTTCCCTCATCCACCAGGTGGATCACCTGATCATAAAAGGACATCAGGTTGGTTAAACAGAACCTGCCCTTCCTAAACCTGTGCTGGCTGGGTCTGATCCCTTGTCCATCCTGTAGCTGCTGTGTGATTGCACTCAGGATGATCTGTTCCATAACCCTGCCAGGCAGTGAGGTCAGGCTGACAGGACTTGGAAAAGGAGATGTGCCTTCCCTTGTTCAACAGCACGAGGGACATTAAGGTTTTGGGTTGGTTCTGAAGTCCCTTTGCACACACATAAAATCTTGCAATAGTTTGGGTTGGAAGCGAGCTTTAAAGTCCAACACCATCTTCAGCTAGATCAGGTTGCTCAGAGCCCCATCCAATCTGACCATGAATGTTTTCAGGAGTGAGGCATCCACCACCTATCTGAGTAACCTGTCCCTCTCTGGGCCATCCCACGTCCCTTGTGAGAACAAGGCTGGTTACAGAGGTAACAGCTTCTGCTGGGTTTTTTCCCCTGGCTTTTGTCTCAGGTTTGTGTCTCCTGCCTGCGGCAGCGGCAGCGCCCGGCACACTGCATGGCTTGCAGGGGCATCTAGTGGCTGAAAGCTGCAGGAGTGATCAGGGCTGTGCAACGATTCCTTTACCCCCTGATATCAGCCCTCTCCTCTTTACACAGGTTACTGACCTACAATCAGCACCTGGAGGTCATTAATGCTACCGGTTATCTGACATAAAAAAATATCCCTCTTGCCATTTCCCCCCCAGCCCTTCCCAAAATACCTGTTTTGGGTAAGAAACACAACTTTTGCAGGTGGCTTTAATACTCCTTCAGCTGAAGGTGTGGCACAAAGGCTTAGTGGCAGTGCCCAGACACAAACATCACTTTGGAGGAAGCCTGCTACCGCTCCAAAATTTTTGGTTGCGTGATTTATTTAGCTCAGCCGTATCTCAGCATAAAGAGACCAAAGAATTCTCAAAGTAGTGATAGGGAGGAAAAAAAACTATGATCCAGGTGACTAGGACCAAATCTGCCCTTGCTGGCAGTGAGATGCCCGTGGAGAGCCTGGCACGGCAGTGCCTGTGGCCATCCTCAGCCTCGGGGATGGGAGGGGGACGGGGACACTGCGGTGACACCGAGCACTTCATTCACTTTCTTTAAATCTTCAGAGGATGATACCTGTGTCAAACCCTCCCTGAAAGTTAGAGTGCAGTCTAGTGTATTGGAGGCTGATAAACAAGGCCCTGTGACTCATGTCTCCTGGATTTTATAGGAAAATGCACATAAAAGCAATTACTGGGGTGTGAATTATTTCGTTTCTTAATGGCCTGACAGCTTTGACAGCTTCTAGCTTGTTATCTATCACAAACCCTCTTGATCTCCCAACTTTAACATGACTTTTAATTATACTTTCATAGGAGTAAAAGGACAGACAATCTGCAGTCTGGTTTCCATTCAATCAAACTTATTTAAACAACAAGGGAAACTTTTCCTCCTAGCGAGTGATTTGGATGTCTGATGGGGTTTAAGTATATGCTTGAAGAGATGTTTTAAATAACCCCACAGATAGTTCAGAGTTTGCTCTTTGTATGATTGCAGGTTGGGAAAAAAACAAATGAAAAAAAGTCTTTTAATTCAGAATTTGAAAATGAAGAAATCATTTGATCCTCAAGTGTCTGAGTTCCCCGAGCCCTTGTGATGTACCTTTCTGTGAGGGCAGGAGGCTGTGCTACCTCACCTGGAAGACCCTTTTCCTTTTCAAAATACTGGCTTGTCTTCCTGGCAGCATCTTGGCCCCCACGGCCCCTGTTCCTCCTGCTCAGCCCTGGTCTGAGAGCAAAGCCAGTGCTAGAAAGCTGGATGTGTTAGGGATTACAGAGAACTTGGCAGCTACAGGGATGGACATCACGTGCACTGAAAGATGTGAGCTGGAAGTCAAGTGCAAAGCAAAGTTAGGGAGGTTACACTGAAATTACAGTAAAAGCCACAATGAACAAAGTTCCAAAAAAAGCTTACTGTGTTCTTCCAGGACAGTCATTTAACTGTTAGGAGGGACCATGTATGTATAACCTATTTTCTTTCTCCTTGTGTATGTGCGTTAAAACTCGTATTTACGTTTTCTTTAATGCAAATATCATTATATCATAAATATCGTATTTTTCCATGTGACCTATTATGAGCATCTCTTACAATATTGGAAAAGAGCAGCATATATGACCAGGAGGGCTCTGGAGTTGCAGAGATATTAAATAGACCCCATACATCAGTTGTTTGTTGGTCTGTCTAGTGACAGGCCACTGTTTATCTTATGATAAAATAGCGTGTTAGGGAAATGCCTCTCTCAACTGCATTTCTATGGAAAATGTTTTTGTAGAGAGAAAATATAAGGGAAAGGTAAGATGAGAAAAGGAAAAAAAAAGAAAAAAAGTAACTTGAGAAATTCAGGGGCAATAAATCACCACACCAGATGGTATTCATCTGTGAATGCTGTGCAGAGCTATCAATTTAAAAAAATTGCACAGGAGTGTGCCATTAAAATGCAGACAAAATATCTGCCCAGTTTCACTGCCCATCTTTGTGGTGCCTGGGCAGGTACGAGGTGACTTGGTTCCGCCTGCCAACATCTCTAGATGCCTCAGAGCCCACTTAGTGTCCCCACTGCAGCCTTGGAAACTTGACTCATGGGTTATGTGTCTGTTTACTAACTAATTCTCTTAATTATAGCGAGAAAGTGGGACTAAATAAGAATATTCTGAATAATATTTTTAAAATCCAAGAGACACTGATTTACAATGATCTTTCTGCCGTGACACTCCTGCAGAGAAAAATGCTTTGTTTTGAGCTCATGTGCCTTTTGTCCCAGGTTTTAGAGGGCTTTTGGCTGTGTTGGCTCTGTGTATGAGGAGACAGCTTGTGATCCACCTACACGTGGTTCTGAAGGTCAGGAATGAAGTCTTGTGTTGCCATCAACGTGTGATCCATCAATCTGCGATCCAGTGGAGGATCCTTTTGCTGTCAGGACCACTCTACAGACCGCTCCTGGTCACTCTGAGTGGGGCTCATCAGGTAATTCTCGTGGCTGGGGTGCAGTGGGTAGGAAATAGCATGGTTTAATCCAGTCTTGGGTCTGCAAGATAGAGCATCATCAATGAGAAAGCATTCCCAGCTGGTCGGTGGGAGCTGCCTGCGCTCCCAGGGAAACATGTTAAGTAAGGACCGAGCTGTAAAATACTGGTAGGTTCACTCAGTGTGCAAGCTATAAGGAAAACAACCCAGCTTTATCTAATTTGGGATTTTTATCAATCCTTTGAAAGCAAAATAATGGATGTAAGAGAACCCAGGACAACCTACAGAAGGTAGCAGATGGATTACATTGAGAACCGGGGAAATGGTAGCCTGCACAAAGTGGGAGGTCAGTGACATTAAGCAAACCCTCTCATCTCTAATCCTATTTTCTTTCTTCCTTACCTTGTGGTTCTCAGTGTGAGGATAAATTCTGTGGAAGTGTGAAGGTGGGGTATGTCCCATACCAGTACCGTTGCGTAAAACAAGGGACTCTTTCAGCTTGATAACCTGTGATGTGGTTCTGCTGCCATTTCAGATGTGGTAAAGAAAGGGAAAACAAAGACAACCATGGATGTGGTGGTTGGTGCACAGGCATTTCTGCTCCTTGCACTCGGATCTCCCTGCTGTGCTGGTGACACAACTTAATGAGTGGACTGAGAAATGGGGCCTTAGGGACCAGCTTTTGTCTGGTGGGGAGGAAGGGGGACTGGTGTGTGCATGTGGAGATGCAGGCTGAGCTGGGTAAACTCTTTGTATTGGCTTAACTGGGAAAATATTTCCCCTCTTTTAGTTTGAAGTGGGAGCTGCTGGCTCCATGCCCCATGAGTCCTCTTTAGAATATATTCAGTCTGGGTACTGATTTTTTATATTTAATAAAAATAAAATAAAATTTTAAAAAAGTGTTGTTTCATTCTCCAGTCCAAAAACGATGATTTGTAAAGAAAAGAAAATTGATTTAAAGGCCACAGGAGCAAATTGAGGGGTCAGTTTTGACTTTAATTCCAACAATTAATTAAGGAACTTTTCTGGAGAGGTTTGTAAAATGAATATTGATCTCAGATCTCAGGCACTCTGCAGTCATGTCTCCGTCCTGGTTTATATCCTCCCATTTTGATTTATGGATTGGGTTTAGCAACAGCAGAGCTCCATGGCAGGAGAGCTCAGGAGCACCGTGCGAGTGCTCATCCCGAGAGCACGGAGCTCATCCGTGCAGTGCAGCCGGAATATTTTAATGGAGTGAGCCGTCCCCGTGTCACGTTCAGCCAGTGCTTTGATGGCCAGGTGTCATCTGCTGCTGCCCTGCCCCAGCTCACCCTCCTGGCTGCCAGGAAATGTTTGTCTGAGCAATACTTTTGTCTGTAAAGCGGTGTAAAAATGAGCTAAATTCTGGATTGTTGGGAAGGCAAGAATGCATTTGATATTGGAAGACGCAGAAATAGTTGACAGCCAGTTGATGGATGGGGAAGGGTCTGGAGGACAAGCCTGATGAGGAGCAGCTGAAGCAGCTGGGATTGTTCATCAAGGAGAAAAGGAGGCTCAGGGGGGATCTACAGCTCTCTGCAGCTTCCTGAAAGGAGGTTGTAGTGAGGTGGAGTTTGGTCTCTTCTCCTTGGTAACAAATAACAAGAGGAAATGGCCCCAAGTTGCACCAGAGGAGGTTTATATTGGATATTAGGAAATATTTCTTCACCCAGAGAGTTACTGAGCATTGTAACAGGCTCAGGGAAGTGGTGGAGTCCCCATCCCTGGAGGGATTTGGAAGCTGTGTGGTGTGGATGTGGCACTCGAGGACGTGGATTAGTGGTGAACAGTGCTGGGTTAGCAGTTGCACTTGATGGTCTTAGAGGTCCTTTCCAACCTTAACAATTCCGCATTTCAAAGGGCAATTGTCTGTAGAAGGATTGCCAAGGTCGATTCAGGATTTTGAGTTGTTTTGGTCAGTTGGGTTGGGATTCCTTCAAGGCAGGGCTGGATTTTGTCACTACCTGGTCTCTGTGGTTGAGGAAGGGGTGCTCAGGGTAGGTGCGGGGAGGCAGAAAGGCTCTTCCTGGTGCCTGCTGCTAATGAGTTTGGTCCATTTGGCTGTCCTGCTCCACAGCACGGGCACTGGAAGGCTGGGCAGAAGTAGAGCTTTCACTCCTGAGGAGTGTGCCTCTTCTCTTCCAATATCCCATCCTATCCCTCCCACGCCATCCTTGGTAATAAAAAGGAAAACACTGAAATACTTATAGAAAATTGAAAAGGAAAAAAAAAAATAGAACAGTATCTCATAGGTGGTATTTTTTCTTTCATTCTCTTTTCTGTATTGCCTCTCTTCTTCCCACTCCTTGTGGACACTTGTTTTAAGCCAAGAGATGTCAGAGATGTGGGTTTGGAGTGAAGGACATGGCTCTGTTTTCAGCTTCTGTGTTACAGACAGAAATTTTTAGGAAGGGTTAATCTGAGCAGCTGCCCTTAGAACTTCACCAGTTTCCCCTTCTTCTTGCAGATGCCCTTTATACTGATTATGAAGCACAGTTTTCTCCAGCCAAGTGAGGTGAGTTTACTGGGAAAATTGTCTCCACGCAGAAAAAGTTTGGTGATAGCTGGATATAAACCAAGTAGCATCAGCTTTAACAATATTACTGCATGTAGAGGCCTGGGAATCAAATTTCCAGCCTCAGAAAATGTTTCTACCTGCTCAATATAAATCATGTTCACTCTTTGTGGGAGGATAATCAGATTACCAGGTGAGAGGTATTTAGCATGACTTCAGGAGGTTAGGTGGAATTCTAAGTCACAGTAAAGCATGTAAGCAAAAGTCAAGGGTTTTAACAGTGGGAACTGTTGTGTGGCTGAAAAAGCACCCCTGTCTATGAAATACAGCTGAGATTTAATGTCTTACTATTTTATTTACTACTGCATTTACAGCACACCCAGCTAGTTAGCCAGCTACTTATAAAACATATTTTATGTTTGGAGGTACTCAGTATGGCTATAAAATTATTTTTAAGGGCAAACATGGTGTATTAACAGCCTTACACACACTCGAGGTCCCTCTGGAAAAGAAAACAAATAAACACTCGTTTTCTGAGTAGACTCAATCACCTCATCCCGAGTTTTGTAGATGAGCTACACAGCTCAAACTGGTTGACTTCCCGGCACTTGATGGGAACCATTTAAAAGAATAAACTCGAAGAGATCAATACCCCTTACATACTGTAAGTGATGTAGCACCAGGCACTGCAGGGTTGTTAAAAATTCTGTCATGAAGGACTGCTCAGAAATCAAACACGGTGGTTTTAGGGGACTCAGTCCCGTTTCGTTGCGCGGGGGATTTACCTGCAGAGTTGGGGGCTCTGATGATAATCTTCCAGGCAGGTTTTCCTCAAGTCTTATTCCTGGTTTATATGGGTTGCAGGGAAAACAATATCAGATGGAGAGCTTGTGAGCAGGCAGAGATGAGAAGAGGCGCCAGGGAGAGAGGCACCCACGTGTGTGTTTATCCATTTATGAAAATGGGGAATCCAGAGGCAAACAGGCTCAGCGCTCCCTCGGTGCAGGTAATTGAAAGTGAGCGCTGGAAGTGCACACTTCTCTTTCATGCTCCAAGGGTTAATAGTCTTCTGGGGCACATAAAGAAAAGTTCCTCTGAGATCCATATGATATCTCCTGCCTATCCCTCAGCCATTACTTTGTTTCTCCTTTCAGTAATTTCTTATTATTTAGGACAGAGTGGTGTGTTTTTTTTTCCCTGGCAAACTCATGCTGGCTCACCCTTTGCATATTATATCCATCAAGAGGCTCTACTGCTTTCCCGAAGGATCTTTGCTGCTATTTTTCCTGGTAGTGCGAGGAGGGACTGGGAGTCCTGGGAGAACCATAAGTTCATTTTGAAAGGATTGTTATGGACCTGGCCCTGTTCCAGTCTCTCCACTGTAGAAATTGTAATTTATCATTGAAAAGCACACATTATTTTTGTTAGCAGTTCAGCTCCTTCACTCTCAGTGCCTTCAACTTTTCTGGATGGATGCCATGGAAACCTAAATGATTGATTATAATTTAGTGGTTGGGATTGAACAAGCACCTCTTTATTGCTATCTGTACAGCTCCATCAGCTCTGGGCATGGCACAGAGCAGGCCAGCCCTGACACCCAGGCAGTAGGCATGGTAGGGTCTGACATATAAAACCAGGTCTTTAACTTGTTACCCGTTTTCTAAGCAACTCTTCCTTCTTTGCTTTTGGGCACTTCTTGCTGTGTGTTGGCATGGAAATAGAAACAAGAACAGAGTTCTCAGTGAACCCTCCCTCCTCACTGATGTTCACAAACTTTTTTCCGGTTGCCTCAGACATTTCCTTCAGCTCAGTAGAACAATCATAGCAGAACTATTACAATTGACACTGTGCTGGCCTGTTGTGTGTAGGAACACTACATGTGCTACATGAAGAAGTTTATAAGGCAGAGTAATGCAATAATTTGCTGCTAAACTCACCTCTGTATGCACCTTTGGGCAGGGAACATGTAGCACTCATGATGCTGCCATATGTTAACAGCAGGATGTCCAAATAATACAGGGCAGCAAACTTTCTCTCCTGAGATTATTTTGCTGGTGCAGACACCAAGACTGAGACATTTAAACGAGAAGATGCAGATCCCTGAGGCTTATCATAAAATATTTATATGAAGAGACCGCGGACGAATAAATTTCGGTTATAAATGTTTACAGCTGAAGGTAGTAATAAATAAACTTCCAAAAGCAATATTTCAATTTGCACTTATTGTACTTTACTATACGTTATATTGTCAGGAAACTATAATAATTATACCAGGACATGGAATTAGCTCATGTTTAATGAATGATTACCCAGTTTAGTTGTGATCATTATAACATCAGGGCACAATTAAAACTGTGAAATGCTGTTTATTCTGGAGAGATGGGACTGTTTCTCCACAGCTACCATTTATATATCCAACCAATACATAATCTGTTGATTGAATTTTGACTGAGGGGGGTGCACTTTAATAAATTTATCAGATGACTCATAATTCTCGCATTTCCAGTTCTCTAGCTTCACCTGTGCAGGCTTCACATGGTCTTGGGCAAAGGAGGGTTAAAGCCAGGAGAAAATTTGCTCTACAGTGAGCTTAGTGGCCACCTCCTGCTGATTTGCAAGAAACCAAGTTCTGATCATTGCAGGTGGTTCTGCTCCTTCCCCTGCCATGTGTTCACTGCACCCAGCGTGGCTGCTCTCCCCTCACTGCTTGGGGTGTCACCCTTAACCTGTGTGTCTCTTGTAGGGCAAGGCATAGCTTTGTTTCAAGTTTTCATCTTGCAATTAAATGCTTGGGATGAGTTTCAGAGAGAAATATCTTACCTGGTGACGCAGAGGGAAATGCTGTGCTGACATCTGTGTTGGGTTGATTCAGCCTTGCCTGGTGCAAGTGGAATGGTTTATGCTGCTTAAAAATGAGTCCCTCTTGGTGCCAAGCAAGCACCTGGTAATAAATTTGGTTGTCTGTCTCATCTGCTGGTGAGTGCAGCTGACCCATGGCAAGGGCCAGTAAGCTCTTTCCAGAAGGGGAGGGCTCCTGGCACATCAACCTTGGATAAGGAGGGAGATAATGGTTACAAATAACTCAATATTGCCTTCACATGTAAGCTGGAGGACTCTTATCTAACCTAAACCCCTAACAGATGGGCTTCCCTTTGCATTAGGAATGGCAGATGCACAAAATTATTAAGCACAGTCCTCCAGCTCCTGTGGGCAATGCAGAGACAGGGAGAGACATCCAGTAAGGATGATTTACTCTACCTTGTCACAGGATGTTGTGATTCTTCTCTTGCAGAGGCTTCTTTCTTGTTGTTGGCCATAGACAGCACTCTGCAGTGGTCTCTGACTGATCAGTGTTCACCTGCAGACAGGTTTTGTGGGGCTAAATATGATGAGATGACATCTCTTGTCTCTGGGGTTTTTGAGTGAGTGTCTCCTGCCTAGCGGCACGTTGATAATTTTTCAATTTTTCTCTTCTTTTTTTTTTTTTTCTTTTCTGCCTTTCCCCAGTGCTCTGTGTCTGGCTGCCTTTCTCTGGTCCACATGTCCCTGTGGAGAAAAGATTGACTTTGGCAGGCAATGTGTTCTTGGCCTTTCCCGGAGAGGACACGACACACTGCAAGAACAGATGGGAGCTGTGGACAGGCTGAACCACAGTGCAAGGTGCCTCTAAAGCCTTTCAAAGGTAGGTCTCAGAATGACTTGGCCATTCTGGTTATTTAGTATACCCCTGGGTATATGGAGATGCCTGAGGGTGATGCTTTAGAAGTGAGGCACCTCTCTAACTTCAAGGCAGGAGCCTTCACGATAGCACTGTGACTGTGTTGGTTTAAAGCTATGGGTGAAACTGGGTCTGCAAGGACCAAGTGCAGTGTTGAACAGGCTACCTTCTGTTTTCAGGAGGAAAAAGAGATCCCTCAGATCATGTAAGCACAGAGCAGAAACAGCTTGTTATTAAACCTGCACACTTCAGTGTTTAAATGCAAGCTGAGGGCTGTTCCTCCATGTGTAGTTAGATCAGCTGAGAGAAAACGAGATGGCCACAAGTGCAGGAGAGGGTTTTACTGGTGATATGGGGGAGGTGGCTGTCTCCTGAGAGGTACCAGCAAACTGCAGTGCACAACTTTGTACAGTTTTTTGCCATTAATAGATTTTACAAGTGTTTCCCAGGCAATGTCTAGATGCAAGTGTTGGACCGCTTCACCTGCTCCTCATGAAGCTTATCTGTTTGGAGGTTGGGAAGGGGCAGCGATGGAAAAATAGTGAGAATGAGTTTACTTTTGCTACATTCTTCCTGCTGCTTGGTGATCTTCCTTGTCTTTTTTTTTTTTTTCTTTTCTGAGAACACTAGAAGGCTGCCAGATTTCCCCCTCGTAGTTCACATCCCCCCTTGTAACCGCCCGAGATAAATTTATCCAGGAAACCAAAATGGGTTGGGTTGCTTTTTTGGGGGGAAAGCAACACACCTGAAGGCTTTGATCTTCCCTGTGGTGTTTGGAATGTGCAAGGAGACAGAAAAAGGAGAAGCGGGTAAATATTGGAAAGCCTTCTGTGACAGCTCCCTTTAGCAAGCACTTCACCCGAGAGCCCTCTGGAGAGCTCTCAGCTGCATTGTCTCAGGAGTGGCCCTGGAATGGGCAGATGAAGACAGCAAAGGCAAGACTAAAATTGTGCCAGCCCTCCACAGTTCTGAACAAGCTCTTGTACAAGGTTGTGTGAGCCTTATACTCAAGAAAGGGGTTTTCAGGCAAACTTTCCCTGTTAGGAAAGCAGAAAGAGTCCTTCCAAAAGCACGTGGGCAGCTCTGCTGCTCTTAAAGTCAAGAGCACACTTGAATGCTTAGGTGGGTTGGGACCTTGGAGTAGATTTGAGCACGCTGGCAGCATGCTCTGCACCTGCCCTCACAAAATGATTCACTTCAGGCTCTGCTTCAGCTGCTTTTCAGTAGTTTTGTGCAGGACAGCGAGACAGATGGAAAAATGGGCAGAAATTATGAAAATATTAATACATATTCAGGTTCCCATTAATTATTGAATTACTAATTCACTTATTGAAGGATAATTATTAATATTTATAGCATCCAGATTGCTAATGATAGTTTAACTGTGATGGCATAATTTAGCAAATATTTTTAAAATAAAACATTTAACAAATAACATTTCCACCGTTTTTCCATCTTAAAAAAATGAAGTGTGAAGGCCTCATGCATATATGCAATCTTTTCTGATTTTAAAGCCTGCTTTTGAATATTTTATTATTATTATGGATTGCTTTATTGCAGATTTTATCCTCGGGTTGTTTCCAAATGAACTTACACTCTCACTAATGCAGAAAGAAACCTATGGCAAAATAAGCTTAGAGTAACAGCACTATAAATCCATGGTGTAAGCACACAAGTAAGTAAATGAATAATATGGTTCTATTTCTTTCTACTGATTTCTCTTTCTGAAGTCTCTGTAGCACAGTGATTGATGTATATGGAAACCATTTAGCACATAATTAACTGGGGAGTCAAAATATTATTTTGAAGTTTTCCAAGATACATTGATCCAAATTTATGTCACATTCTCCTGAAAGGTTGCACTGGTCCATGTTTTTTAATATTTGTTTTTCACTGTAAAAGTTCCTACGTGACGTGGCAGTAAAGTCTGACTTACACATGGGTGCCAAAATGCAAAATTCCACAAATTTCTGAAACAAAACAAAAAGGGAAATTTGCAGCTTCTGCAAAATGTCAGATTTGTAAAGGCTTGTTTGCACTTCTTTATTAAAAAATGATTTGTTGGGGCGTTTTTTATCCACAAAAGGTTTATTTTATTGGGAAAAAATGGTTGTTCACCTGATCTTACGACAAGCCTGTGCCTGCCAAACTCTTAAGGCAGGAACTCTTCCACCAGATGTTTGCTGTGAGTGATATTACAATGTTTTCTCAAAAGAATTTAACTGCAGTTCGTGGGGGAAAAATGATTCTTCGGCTTCCTTCACAAAAACCTCACGTCAAAAATAGACATGAGATCTTGTTATTTATATTACTGAAGCACTGAATGGCCTTGCCTGAGAACAGACTGTTCGAGCCTCGGAGAGTACCAAGTTACGGTGGGAGATGGTCTTTGCTCTGAAGAACTGACACTGGAGGGAAACGAGACGGGCAAAGAGAAGGCAACAAACGGAGCAGCCTAAAACAGAGGGGATGGAATGCAAGGGGCAAACCTGGGCCATTTTACAGAGAATCCCATCATTTTCTGTTCATTCCTCTCTCCATCCTTCCTCTCTGGCAGCCAGGATGGGCCTGGGATGTTCTCCTGGTGACAAGAGGCAGAAAATTCCTACTTTGCCTCAGTGCTTGCACTGAGAAATGAGCTCATTAAGGAAGAAGACCTAGAAATGTCCCAGGCTGTACCTTGTAACTCAGCTGAATATGAGCTGAGAGGGAATGAGGATGACTAAATTTATTCAGTCAGTGGGTGGACATTCCTGTCTTGCAAACCATGATGACTGATCCATCACAAAGAACTGGGCTATCAAATTCCTATATGGCAAATACCAGCTGAAACACCTCTTGTACCTCTGAAGTGATGCCTCTCTGCAAGGCGTGGGGGTCTAGCTGGCCCACCTTGTGTGATTGCTTTAGTTACATCTTCATAGGCATTGCTAGTGAGGCTGGTCCTTTAGGAGGTCATCTACCCTGAAGCTCAGAGAGGAAGCTGGCTTGCAGGTTCATTTTATTTAAATATGTCTATTATAATTTATTTATTCAGGGTATAACAAAAAAAAAAAAAAAAAAAAAAAAAAAAAAAAAAAAAAAAAAAAAAAGGATTAACTGAAAATCTGCAGGTTTCCCAAAGCACTGGGATAAGTTTCTAATTTCCTTGTCAGTGTTCTTTTCAAGCTGCATGTGCCACTCCATGCAACTGCTCTGGGCCTCAGTTTCTTCTGCCCTGGGTCACATCACAGCTGTAAAGTCCCTGCCGTTTATTTACTGGAGGTTACGTAGAGTTTGCAAGTAATATTTCCTTGCTTAAAAGACAAGGTGATGCTTCTTCAGCAGCTGCTGTTCTTTGAACTGATCTGAGGGCTTTGTCATCCAGCAAACTCTCTTTGGGATTCTGCTTCCTGGTATATATCAGAGGCTATTTCTTGGCACGGCATAATTAGAGGCAAAGCAGTTTTACAGCGGAAGGCACGGGGGTGCTCACTAATCACAGCCTTCTCCCTGCTCAGTGCTGTGCCTGCTGACAAACCCCTCCTTGCTGGAGGCAATTGTGTTTTCTGGGGCAAATCAGGTCACCAAAATCCTCATCCTTCCTGGTGGCTAATGCAATCAGCTGGAGCTCCGGGAGACAGCTCGTCAGGACAGCGCTCGCTGTGGGTGAATGTGGGCACCCTGGGAGGGGCAGGCGGTCATTACCTGCCCACCTGGCGGATTTTGGGGATGGGAGTTGCTCTGGCAGGGTGTTCATTTGCAAATAGATGCTTGTGCTCATCCAGGCATGAAGAGGGAATGGGCGATATCTTCTCCAGAATGAGAGGTTTTGCCAGCAGAGTTTGTGCTCCACTTGAAGGGAGGTGAACTTTCACAACAGCTCCTGCAGAGGGGAAGCAGAATTATGTGAGGCTGTCACATATCCCACAGACAATAACAATGTTCCTTAAACCACTGATCATTTTAGAAACACCTCTGAATAAACAGAGTGGCAGCTTTGATTTTTACTCATGAGTGTAAATGTGAATTGAGATTTTCTTTGTATGGGACATAAGTGAAGCTCAGATGCATTAAATGTCTGGAAAGTCTGACTTATTTAGCTCCCTCCGCAGTTCAGATCATGATGATCTTCTAAAACTGAAGCTCTTCTCACTCTGACATGTGGAGTTTGAAACTACTGCTTGTCTCAGCCACAGGACTAGGATGGGTCTGCCACGCAATGACCTTGTTTTCTGTGAAGTATTGGTAGGGAGATGTAATTTCTTTGAAGGGACAGCAGTACCCTTGCTCACCTTCATCACCGCAGCTGGAAGACAAAATGGAATATTTCATTTTTTTCAAGTATTAGGTCCCTGCAAAGAAGATTCAAGTGGGGCTTTGTTTGGTAGGACTTTTCCAAATGGTCTCATTTAAGGTTTTCCATGGAGAAGCTGCTGTTTTTATCCTGCTTCCCTGCTTGCATAAAAGGTCAGTGGTTCAGCACCAGGGCGTGGCTGATTGATGATGTTCCTCAAGGGCTGGTGCTCAAGGGCAGACGCATGGCAAAACATCAGTTTCCTTTGCCTGGAGGAATGGGAACAGGCAAAAATGGTGGCAGTGACATAGCAGGTTTTCCTTCTCTTACCTGTTCTTATTCTCAAAATTAAAATCTGGCATCCTCACAGGAGGAGCAATGCAGGACCAGAGCAATGCCTTATCCTTTATCAGTAGAATCACACGTGGTGAGGGGAAGAACCATCAAGAAAATAGTTTTCCTGGAGAAAACACGTCCTCCTGGGGGATGGCTTGGCCAGCTAGCAAGGATTACAAACCTCTCTAGGAACCTTTTCTTTATGGCTAGTGAGAAGGTGATATTGCTAGTGACAGCACAGAAAGATTGGCTGAAATAAAATAAAGAGGTTTCCATGGTGATCCCTTCATATTATAGTAAATTTTCATCTTGCAGTCAGCTGGGTTGTGCTTCTTCCCCTGGAGGAAGAGTCCTCAGCTCCCCCAACATTATTAGTTCCTACTGGTGCCAAGGAAATTCCGGCAGGCCCTGAGTAAAGCCATCGACATGGACATCTCTGTGGTGGCCTTGTTAATTATCCTAAAGAGTTTGGACTGCCCAGGCAGCCTGCAGGTGCTTTAGAAACAATCCTTCTTTCTGATTTGAACTGTAAATAGATGAGGAATAGATATAAAGATGTGGCTGTGGTTAAAGAGGAAAGAAGTAGATTTCTTCTCAGTTTACAGCTGAGGAAAGAATCATAGTTCAAATGGTGTAACCGCCCCAAAAACCAGAGCCCAGGTCCTGTTAGAGAAGGGAGTTAAATTTGCAGTTCCCCAACTCTGGCATAGAAGACACCATTTCTCCCAAGGTTAATGCAGGGGAAGGCAGTGACCTGTAGAGAGCCCTCAGGCAGGGAAGGGAAGCTCTTTGCACTTGGGTGACCAATGCAGTGTCACACGTGAGCGTAGCAAAGGGAAGAGGTGAGGGGTCCTCCCAGGCTCTGGGCTGACAGGGGTGAAAACTATCCAACAAAAAAGGACCTTTCATTTTGGAAGATGAGGAAGCCCCTCCAGCCGTCAAAGCCACTTGCTCACAGGTTCCTAAGTGTGATCTCTCCTACCGTGCTGGAGAAATGAGCAGCCGCAAGACGTGTCTCACTGTGGGTAGGCTCAGTGAGGAGTTTCCCGGCTGGCTCCCGGGATGATGGCATCCTTCCATCTGCATCTGAATTGGAGAGTCATGAATGCAGTGCTAGTCAAGCTTTGCCACCCAAAACATGCTTAATATGAAAAGCGTTTCCCTAAGGAGGTGTTTCATTGAATGCAAACGAGTGCTGCCTTAAGATCATGGTAATTTATGCTACAGAGCAAATCTCTTCTATCTGCTTCGTGCACCACGAAAGCAAAATAACCTTGACCTACCCATGGCCACATTCAAATATCTGTGTCTTTTTACTGTTTGTTGTATATTACATACAATTCAAATAATATGCTGGAGATTGAAAAGCAGAGAGGGATGCACAGCAGGGATGTTCTGACTGCTGCAAGCTGCACCATTCCAGGGTGTGCAGGGGCTCTTGGCAGAGCAAAAATGGGGTATGGGGGTGAGCTTCTCCCAAACACCAAAATTGCTGGGGTCACTTACCCACTCCTGCTCTGCTGGGAACTCACCATAGAGGAAGATAAAAGGAATCTGCTTGAACAATAGGGGCTTTTTGTTGGATTTTTTCTTATTTTGCTGTTTGGAGGAAAACTTACTCCAAATTGGCTGGAGAAATGGACCAGTGCTTCACAAAGATGTCTTTTGGGAGGACCCAGGACAAATGGGAACTTTGCTGGGGAAAGTATCTGGAATGAAGTTGCCACTGTGAGCAAGAATGTGATCCCATTTCCCACTGCTGTCAGTGTGAATTGGGCCTCAACCCTCTAGTTAGGGTAGCTGCAGTAGGGCAGCTGTAAAAACCTGTTGGGCAACCAGTATTTAATGTGCAACCAGGGATGTTCATATTATTATGTTAACAAAAAGCTGTGATTCTTTCTGCAAAGAAAAGAGCTTTTAAAAATGGAGGGAGGGGGGAGAAAGAAAGCAGAAAGCAATGAGAGATCACATGCTGACCAACTCTGCGGAGAGAGCTTGAGAAAGTCTTACTTTAATAATAAATAAAAAGACATATAAGGGAAAAAAAAAAGCATAGGTTGTAGGCTGTGATTGTTCTCCCAGTTCAGTGCTGTTGAGCTGCAGTGTCTCAGGGCCTGGTCTGCTTGGGGTGATTGCCCACATCTCCCCAGGAGTGGCATGTGGGTATTACCAGGGCAAATTTGCTTTGCAAATCTACCATTGTGTCTTTGGATTAGCTTTATTTGCTCAAGGATTTTGGAGGTAATGTGGAGGAATATTCATGCTTCTATTAGTTAAAAATCTCTGCTTTTTGTTAACATCATGCCAGTGTGTCATTCAAGACAAGCACCCAAAGTGGTTATATTGGGGATTAGAAAGGCAGGGTTTTTTCTTTGCTTTGAAACAGTTTCTCTTAAAGTTACTTAGCTATTCAGTTGCTTGCCTTTGCCAGAAGAGCCTTGTAGTGGTCTCCCACAAGCCAGTTTTATTTCCAGAAAAATGGTTTATCATAGATTTCTTTAAGTAAAAAAAAGAGAAGCTCCTTCCAGTAGGGATGTTTGCCTCAGACCAGCCCTATCGCCCTTCTGCTGCATGTCCAAAGTACCTGGGACAGATTAACATCCTTAGCATGCTGCACCCTGTAAAGTGGACTTGCTGTCAAAGATCAGAGGCAGATTCAGGGAAGAGTCAAAGGGTCCTCAAAGCACAGGAAGAGGGAAAGAGAACCATTTATAGTGCAGTCAAATACACTGAAATGGCACAAAACTGTGACATCAGGTCACAGAACTATCTTTGGCTACATGGCAAAAGGCTTCAGTTTTTCCACAGACAGTGCTTCCTGGAGATGGACTAGAGCTAGTAAAGCAGCAGAAGGGATGAGAAGGTCTGGGCTACTGCCATACAGCAGGCCAGAGTGGGCTACTGTCCTAGAGGTGATTCTGAACACCACACAGATCTTCTTGGTACACTGAGGTGAAGCCAAGAGGGTACCGTGTTGCCCCTTCCTTAGGCTGCAAAGCCCAGAGCTCTGCTCGGTCTTAGCACCAGGCTGGTTGCCTGGCACCCTGCTGGATGTGGTGGCAGGGAAGCAGGAGAGCATTAGCCAGAAAGTGCTGCCTGGATGGCCCAGACCTCAGTGATTAGCCAGACAACTACACAAGGTAAGCAAAGAAGTTTTTCTGAATCTCTGCTTTCCGAGGTACTTTCTGACGTCTTGGGGTCTCTGCCCTCGCAGGCTCTGAAGCCAGAGAGGGACTGTGCTGCCTGCACTGCTCCTGGTGGGGCGGGACTTGGCTGTTCACGGGCACACAGCTCACACGGTCAGGGTTGGCATCCACCCAGCAGAACACAAGCACCGTGCTCAGAAATTCCATCGAGGTAGGCAGCCACCAACTGCAACAACATAGCACCTGCAGGAATTTGTTACTCTTTATTAAACAGAAAAGGGGAATTTTTTTTTTTTTTTTTTTTTTTTTTTTTACAATTCCCATTTGTTAAAAAACGTGCAAGCACCTCATTAACTCCAACGGTGCGGTATTTTTGGCTGGCTGCACTGCTGAGCATGTGTTAAGCTCCAATGAAGTGCAAGAAATTACCTTTTAAACAGCAGTGGTGTCTTCTAAATGCAGTTATCGCCTCCCCAGCACTGATAAGGTGTGAAAAATGATCTTCCCATCTACAGTTGTGTAAACTGAATGCAATTAGCACCTCTACATGTGTTTAAAATCATGACCACAGGTTATAAGTTTCGGCAGCCTGCAATACATTAGCACTTCGTTCCATCTTTGGGAATCAAGGGAAAAAAAAAAAATCTCGGCAAAATTAGTGCAATGAATACAATTAAGTGCCATTAACATTCCATGAACTGTTTTTAATGAAGTAAATCCAGCCCCAGACTTGCGAACCATAGACGAGGGACTTTTTGTAGCTCAGGACAGGAGTTGCCTGCTGTATAGAAATGTGTCAGAGGAAAATCTCTTTAGTCCTTGGTTAAACAGCTCTTTTAATCTGGGGTTACAAAGCCAGGCTTTTCCCTTCATTCTCAGGCGACAGGCACCCCAGGATGCTGCACAGAGGGCAGGATGCACCTCCTTAAAACGCTGCCTTGTTTGAAGGGAGAAAATGGAGAGAAAGAGGAAGAGAACAGTACGTATTTTTTCCTCTGGTTCAAGTAGCCAAGTTCCAGTGTATCGATCATTTCTTATATCCTTCTCAGGCTCTTAATCTCTAATTGCACTAAAAGAGATCCTTACTATGTCTCTCTATGGAAGTCTCTGCTTGTCCAAATAATTATTGTCTGCAGTCTCCAAACTTCTTTTCCTGCTGTTCTCCTGACTGTTGTTCTACTGACCAAAACTTATGGAGTGTTGGTGTGATTTACACAAGAGTTTTCATAATTTTTTTATGCAAACATGGCATGCATATAGAATGGTCATCTTCAGACATCAAATACTTGCACTTTTCTTATGAGTATTCGAAAGGTGTAAATAAGAAGGCAATGCAAACACACACTTCAGTGGGACTGAAAAATACTTTCATCCCAAACAACCTTTTACTATAAAGATCAAACAATTGATCAGTCCAGGCCATTCCATGTGCTGGGACCTGTCTGGTCCTCCTTGCCCAAAACCGTATTTTTCAAGAGGTTCTGCTGAAATCACTGGCAACTCTCCACAGCAGTGACTATCCCTGCAATGGAGCTGGGGTTGGAAGCTGGATGCAACAGCAGCAGCTTCTCTATCTCACCTCTGTTTGTTTTTTTAAAAGCCAACTATTGATTTTTCACTTTCAAGAGGGATCTGCAACAGCTGTGATTTTTCTTTTTTTAAATTTTATTTTGTTTCCCCTTTTTCACTTAATTTGTAATTGAGAGGGACAGATCTGCATCTGGGACACCTGACAGTGGATGTACAGGGCTTCTCCCACTGCTGGCAGCAGCCTCATGCTGGTACAGAGACTTTACCTTTTTAGGGCAGAAGGAAACCCCATGCCCAGGTCCTTTCACTCCCTGCTTAACACAAGACATAAAGGCTTACTCAGTGATCCCTACACACAGCCAAATTGCTTGTGGCTGAACTAGGGCATATCTTTAAGAAAGACACACTGGATATCTCGGTAATCTGTTCTTGACCACCCCTTATTTTCTCTGCATTTCCACAATTCAGGGCAATCTGCACAGGAATAACTGCAATGAGAATGATTAGCATCTGCAAAGAACTTTGCTGTCTCTTTGACTTTCTGGTGGGGCTGATATGAGATTTACAGTCCCAGCATAAAAATAATCTCTTGGGGAAGCACACCTGTACTTTTTCTTTTATTAAATCATGTCTTTTAGCAGTTCCCTTACTGCGTGGGGATAAATGCTTCTCTGCTGTGTGTTGTCCATTGGGTAGTGGTACCCCACAGTGTCTCAACCCTATTTTTCATTGATGAGAGTGGCAACATCAATCCAACCATGCTCCTTTTATCAGGGCAGTTCCCGATGGATTCAGGCTCTAGGAGTCGTGCTGGCTGTGGCAGTGAGAGCTGCCAGTGGGAAACAGCAACCAAGCATGATGAGCTTGCACCTTCTAGGCAGTGTGGTGCAAAGGTCCCCGCTGGCCGAGGGGGAATCTGAGGGACAAACTGAAATGAATCCTTTGGAAGGAAAAGTCCTAAAGCTGGAGGTGAGAAGAGACAAATCAGCATTATCAAGAGTAAGTGGATTTGGGGCTGTGTGGCCGACTGGGGCCTCCCTGTGCCGTGGCAGCCTCTCTCCTGGAGCGCAGCATTCTGCAGTCCCAGGAGGATGCAGCCGGGAGGATGAGGCACTGACAGCCATCCATTCTGGAAATTAAATTCCACTCCCTCGCTTGTTCTCGGCTCACGGCCCCGCTCACTTGCCGAAGGATTTCTGATCTCACAGATTATTGTGGGCTGAGTCCAAAACCTGTGAGATCAGCGAGAGAGGCTCCAGCAGCCCAGGGAGAGGCGAGCTGGGTGCTCCAGGGGTGGGGTTTAGCTCACACATCTCTAGCTGTGGGCAGAAGTGGGGGGATGGAACTGGGAGCCTTTCTCTGCTGCAGGTTAGCCTGTAAACCATTGGATGTTGTGAGATGCTGGAGCCTCTCCTGCTGTCCCACTGCTGTGAGCAGGACAGGACGGGCAGTATTTCCCTGGTGCCTGCTTGGCTTCCCTTCCTCTGCACCCCAGCCTGAGACCTCTCAGCAAGGACTGGACGAAGGGGCTGAAGAGGTCAAAGAATCTTGTTGAAAGCAGGGGGAGGGAACTGCAATCAGCTGGAGGGTGAAGCGTCCCTCCTTGAACCAGGGTGCAAATCCCAGTTACAATAGCCAACGTCTCTGAGTTGAGATTCCTGGGAATGTGGGAAAGGGAGAGCAAAATGTGAGCAGTTAACTGAGGCTGGGAGAGTACTGCTGTGTCAGCAGGGCCTGAGGGGACCTTCTGGCCTCAGAAGCAGAAAATTCCAAAAGCCAAAAGCATGATCCTTGCTTGTGGCTCCTGCTGGGTTTTCCAGTGGTGCACCGGGGAAAAACAGTTAATTTAGGTTAATTGCACAATGCAGATATTTATAAAATGGTGTCTATTTAAACAGAGGAATGTGCTTTTTCCCGATGAGGTCTCTGCAAAGCAGCAGTGTGTCACTTGACCCAGGCCTTTAACTGGAACCATCTTGGCAATTTAATGAAATTAAATGTCTGGACTGTGGGGAGTTCATTAGTAAGTAATCCAAAGGCTAAACTCTGTGAGCTAGTTCAGCTCTCAAATGCTTATTCGTGTTTGCCAGATCCAGTAAAGCGAAACCCCTTAATAGGCACTGGCAGTGTTTGTTACATGCTGTCCTCTGGCCTGGAGGTGGTAACACATGCACTGGGTGATTTCATATTTCTACATGAGGTTTTTATAAAAAACCACCTCGAGGACAGCCACAGGATCCTCTGAGTGTCACTGGGCAGGCTCAGGTGGCTTTGCTGAGGCACTTCTGCTGTTCGATGCCTCAAACCTCTTGCTTCTGGCAAAGCAAGTGAGGGAATCTTATTTCTTTCCAAAAAAGCTTTCAGAGATGGTTGCTGCTGCCAGCAGTGCAGCACTGAACCTGCGAGGGACTCTGGCTTTCTTGTCACGCTGGGCCATGGCTGGGATTATGAGCTGTTTTATTTCGTACCGTTTGCCCAAGGGTTTGGACCAAGGATGTAAAGTGCCTCTGGGATTCTGGTGAGTTGTTAAAAAGGATGATGAATTACTGCTTACTTCCTTCGAGTGGGGATTTAGAGGAATGAGGAGGGTACAGATTTTCCTCCTGCTGTGTAAAGGATTTCTGGGTTTCCAGAAGTGAATGTGCTAAAGTTTCACTCTTTAATTCACCGGGTGTAAACAAGATTTACAAACAAGTTATCTGTGACACCACTAAAAGTTTGAAAGGGAGTTCACTAAACAATAGTTGATATAGTCAAAGGAATAGCCTAACTCCAATATAGCTGAATTTATTTTTCAAGGTAGCATGTAAAGACAAACCAAATCCTATATTGGACCTTTGGGCTTGTCCACCATGAAAGCCCTCAGGGAAGGCTCTGTACACCCCATCCTAGGAGTGGCATTTAGTGTTTAGAAAACTTTAAAACTCTTAGTGTGAATTAAGTGCAAGTCCAGCACAAGCTCCTTGGGCTGGGGTCAAAGCTCTGTGGATTAGATCCATGCAGGAAAGCTCTCCTGACCTCACAACGAAATGGGGTTTCTATAATGAAATTCATTTGGGGGAAAATTCTTTTGGGGCTTTACTGTAGCTGCTGCACAAGTTCTTTTAAAAGTAAATAATACCATTGGTCAGGTGCTTCTTGCAAAGAAGTTGAAGGTTGAACGTTATGGTTATTACAGAGGGAAAAACATCAGCCTGAGCAAGAGATATCCAAAATATTGTCAGATCTTCAGTGGTGCTAGCAGGGCAGTTTTTGTTCTGGAGTGTGCAAGTTGCCCCAAGAGTCAAGTAGATTTTGAAAGGTTGGTCACTGCCAAACACGCAGGAAATCTGTGTCTGGTTACTGGGGGTGCCTGAACCTGTCTTGATCTACACCACAGCACTGCATCTCCAAAGACCTTGCACCAAATTAGGTATTGCCAAACACAACTTCCATGTCTTAAATTTACAGTGTGGAAAAAGACTGGACATTTTATCCAGAGGTAGGATGCAAAAGGTCTTGTGGCAGCTACAGGCTGAAGCCCATGTTTTCTCTTCAATCCTGTTTTCTCTTCTGTGGGCTTGGGTCAGCTGCTGACCTTTGCAGGCACTACTTCTCCTTTTCCTGCTGGCTCAGTGAAGTTCAGTGGCGGATAAAGGGAAAGAATTAGCCACAGCTCTAAAAATCCCCATTCCCAGTGTGGTGCTGGGAAGAGCATTCACGTTCCCCTCTCCATGGGTGCTACAGCAATGAGAGAGGTGCTTTGTGATTCCTAAACCCTTCTTTCCACGTAGAACAGCATCCTGGCAGTCACATCCAAGAACTCTTTCTGTGGGGCAGCCCTGCCCTCAAGGTCCAGGCAGGACAAAGTCCTCACACAGCCCAGCTTGTGTCTCAAGGTGCTGCTGCAAGTCCTGCATGTCCATGCTGTGGCCATGGCGTGGGAGGACCCAGGTAATGCTTTTCCCTGTGAGGGAAGCAGGAGTAGGCAGGAGGGACAAAAGCAGCACAGCAACGACATCTTGTGATGCACAGTGACGGCTGCATGTGCCTGCCAGGAGAGCCGAGTGCTGCTGCTGGAAGCCCCTTATCCCCTTGCCCAGCTGTGGGAAGCCCCTTGTCCTGCTGCCCAGCTGGAGCACTCGATGGGCTCTTGCTGGAAGGGCAGAGAGGGTGGAGCTGGCAGACAGGGAGGAGCATTGTCCCTAGACGGAGCCAAAGCAGGATTTTAGCAACAACAGAGCAGGGGTGGGAGTGAAAAGGCTACAAAGGAGAGTCCTGCAATCTCTTTTTCCATTTTTCTTTCAGTATGGCATTGCTGCAAAGCAGTGGAATCTCCCAAGAGCTCTGTGGAAGCCTGTGCTTAACCCATTGCAGATATCTACAGATTTCAGGTACACAAGGAACATTTCTTTTTTTTTTTTTGCAAGAAGTACATTACTGCAAATATTCTGTCTTATGGCCAGGGATCACTGTGGTTGAGGATCCACTTTAAGATGCAGACCTGCATTTTATCCAAAACAAGCACGGTAGTACTCATCCCTTCCCACTTTGATCACACCAAAATTACTCCAGACTTGCACTCTGGGACTCAGAATTCAAAATTTCTAGTGGAAAGGCAGCAGCAAAGTCTTGAGAGCAGGTTGGGTTAGTGCCTCACTGCTGCCCAGCTGCTGAAGAGCAGCCTCTATAAAGTGCTAGGCCTGCCCACCAGGCAGACAATTCTTCTTGAGACCCTTAGTTGAGTTATGATCACTTTTAGACTGAACTAATGCCAAATCAGCACATTTTGGAACTTGCTGGTGGATGCGTTTCTTTTCGAGTCTTAGTCTTTGTTCACACCAGTGCTTCCTTGAAGAGCTTGCCAGGTGGAGGTCATGCTGTGGGATGTGCCAAAATTCAAGGAAAGCCTTTGCATGAAGTCCTGCAGCGTTCAGCTGCTGGGCTTTGGGCCATCATGAGCAGAAAGCAGCTCCTGTCTGACCTGTGCTGCATTACATCTCAGGGTAGGATTTTTAGAGACTCCTGCAGCACATACCAGCAGAGGTGCTGCTGAAAGTCAATGAGACTTTGTTCAGAACAGCCTCAGGTGCTTTTGAAAGGCTTGTCCTCTTGTGGGTTTCTTTAAAGACTTGTAAATTATAGTTAATTCCTGCAGCTTAGGTGTATTAGTTGATAGAGCCCAGGATTACATTCCTGTCCTCCTTAGGATCCCGCCTAGGCAGCCTGGATTGAAAGGTTGGCAGGGCTCAGGAGTAGCAGCTCCTGCCTTCAACTGCAGTGTCCCATTCCCCATCCTGGAGGGACAGGTCTGCCTGCTACAGCTGGGACAGCGCTCCTCCACCACAAGAGCTGAAATTCATCCAACATAAGCTGTTGGGGAAAAAAATAAAGTTGACTGAGCTGTGGCCATCATAATCCAGGTCACCTCCAGCTGAGAAACTGTGATACTGGCAGGGCACCTCTGCAGGGAAAACAAGACCAGCTGTGGCTTTGTATGGTTTGTGATGCCAAGTCCTCTCTTTCATATGGAAATGGAGGTGCCTGTTGCACTCAGACTGATGAGAAAAGAATGCCAGGAGGGATTGTAACAAGGCCACCTGTCTACAGAGCCCCCATGCCACTATGTGCCTCTGAGGGTTTCCTCATCATTGACTTTAGTTTGTGGGGTTTTAGGGAATATCAGTCCTTCCCTTGTTCTTCACAGATAGTCAGGAAGAAGTACCCCCCGTAAATGAGTTAAAAACCTGACAAGTTCCTATCTATTCACTTTGGAGCAATTTCTGAAATTAGTTGCAGGTAGTGAAACATCTGCAAGGTTTTATCTCCTTCATCATTGGGTTTTCCAAACTCTTCTGCTCAGAAGCAGCTCAGAAGCAGCTCATTGCCTGCCATGGCCAAGGCTTTTGTTTCAGGGGCAGATTAAATGATCTTAGTCTGTAGGTCAATCAGGTCTGCAGGGAACAATAGAGGACTGAAGGTACTAGGTGAGGGGTGATAAAAGTATTTTGCAGAAAAGTCACTGGTTTTGTCTGAAAAACAGCTCAAAATGTCATAGACAAGGGTTGGTGTCTTCATCTGGATGCTTGTGCAGCACCTTGCTTGTGGGGCCATCGGATTCCCTAATTTTTGTGGTGGTGTTGGGCTTTGGTGCTGGACTCTCACCAGAAAGCTGGCACAGTTGTTCCTGCCCTGTGGGCCTGATGGGAATGCTCAGTGCTCACAGGCCATTTGTAGCATTGTGACAACCTGTCTCAATTCTGCTGAAATTTCACAGAAAAACCTCAACAAAAACCTTTGCTGCCTAGATAGCTCCACAGGCAGGTTTGAAATGAAGACTAGGGTTGTCCTCTCTTTGTGTGCTGCAGCAAAAATGTATATTCCAAAATATATCCAGGTGGTTTGCTGCTCCAAATCTTCCTGGAGTGGAAAAGGTTTGTGTAATTTAATTTGTAGTATCTTGGGGAGAGCTCACGGTAAATGGTGCTGAGCAGAAGACAAGGAGCTCTTGTCTATGTCCAGGTCGTAGATAAGCTCTTTGAGATGATTGTTGTGTTCTGTGGGACTTTCCCAGCGTGGTTGTCACACCCCTGGATGTGACATTGAGTAGTGGAGCTGTAAGTCAGCCTTGGCATCAGACCCTGGTCTGGAAACTATTTTAAGGTTAGGTTGAGGGGGAGGTTAGGGTTCAAATTAGGGTGCCTGACTGACCCACTGCCTTGGCCAAAGCATGGGAAGAGCAATAGCCATGGCTGCTCCCTCCTGTCTTTGTTTTCAGTGAGGATGTTTGAGAAGTTGAGGATGCCCCACCCCTGAAAGCATTCAAGGCCAGGTTGGATGGGGCTTTAATCAACCTGGTGAGAGTTGTCCCTGCCCATGGCAGAAGGGTGGAATGCAGTGGTCTTTCATGCCCCTTCCAACCCAGACCATTCAGTGATTCTTTGCTCACTCCAGAAAGTGGCCTAGGTAAAATCATACCGGGGATGCAGCACGTCAGAGGTTAGCTGTGTCACCTTCTCTTTTTAATCTCTGCATACAGCTGCTGATAAATCGGGAAACAGAGATTCACAGTGGAGTTCCGCTTTGCACTGAGAAGAAGCTGGTACTGTGTTTTAACGGTGCCCAGAATGAAGACTAAAACCTTTTCACCGAAACTGAAAAGGACAGTTGGATTGTCATCTCCAATGCCTGTGTGGATGGGTTTGAGGATGGGTGACAGTTGTCATTCTATATTTTAATGATATTTCTTTTTCCCTTACACCTACAGATTGAAGTGGCTGCAGTATTGCTGCTTGCACAGACTCAAGGGCCACCTCAGAACGGTGCTCAGAGGTCCACAGGTGCTCAGGCTTGCCCTTGGGACTGTGAGGGCAGCAGAAACAAATGAATAAAAACAGGAGAGCAACAAGAAAAGCAGTGAGTAAGTGCACGAGGCGTTGTGGAACAAAACAGGGCTTAGCTGACCCTGACACGCTGTTGAGGAGATGCCTATCTGGGTGCAGTGGAAAAAACTTGCCCAGTGAAGTGCTTGTGAAGTATTTTAAGGTTGTGGCATTGTTCGTCTTACAAAGATAACTGAAGTGTGAAACCCCTTGTGGATTTTTAATCTCCTAAAATAGACACTTACGTGCTGCTGATCTCTGCACAAATGGTGTTATATTAACATAAAATACGTCAGCCACCACCAAGGAGAGATCGTCCCTCTTAAACTACAGTGCTTGGGCAACATCTGATTCTATGAATTCTGAAAACAAAAAGAAGTTTTGTGTCTGTATGAAAGCGCTTGGCCATTCCTTGGGCAGACCCGAACTCTTTGCCTGATTTCTGCCCCGTCTCATGGCTTCTCCAGGCTTTGTGAGAACTTGGGTGAAGCAGCTGTTCCCACAGAGCGTCCACAGGGAGGGACTGGCTCCTGGTGCACATTCACCTTTTATTAATATCCAACAAATTCAAACCAGAGGAGGCTTCAGTCATTTTGCTGCTCGTGGAACTGACTCTTCTTCTTGACTAGCGAACTATTTGTATAACTGAGCGGGAGGAAAAACCCGCCCAAACCCTCTCTGTGCTGATTGTTGCCTAGAAAAGGATCTTGACAGCCTCTCCTGTGAAAAGCTCTCACACCTCCACTCTGCAGCGTGCCTTTGATGCTTTAGCAAGTGGGTAGTCCTCAGGCTACTGAAGTGCCTTTCCCTTGTCTTCCATGCTGCTCAGGTCCTGCCCTCTCCCCGCTGCACCTCTCTCCCAGGGTGGAAGTGGACCCCCTGGATGCACATGGAGCCCTCACTTCCAGTGATACAGGAGTGAGGAGGTGCTTGAGAGGCCCTTATTTTGCTTGGGCGCTACAGGTTTGTCAGCTGCAGTGACTGTAGTCTGCAGATCATCAGATTTTTGGGGAAAGGAAGAAGATATTTAACACTGAAAACTAAGCTTGGGCCTGATTCTCCATCCTTCCCTAGACAGGAGTTCAAAGCAATCCCTTCTCTGACCCTCAGTTCCTATTTCATAGGAAAAAAGGAAGTGTCATCCACTGATGTAATGGGATCACAGAAAAACAAAGAGGCATGAAATTATTTTCCTTCTTTCACAGAAAAATTCCTTGCTGTAAATTAAGCAGTTTACCCTTTTAGCTACATGTGAATCACCGATACCTGCATGAGTCTGCTGTTAATAATGGGGAAGATTATCCAGGACAAACTTACAGACCTCTTGGGTCTCTCTTGCTAATGATGAAGTAATGTTCTTCATAAGATTTTACCACAGAGACCCCCGGGAAGCTGGGAAAGGAGCACAGCATCAGCTGCTCTCAGTGTGAGGGGTCTGGATGGAGCGATATCCCCACGGATATCCTCCAGTATGAGTTCTCCATGAACCAAAAGAAGGTTCCATTCAAAAGAAATCTGGGATTAGCAGAGGATCAAGTTGTCCATGCAGGCAAAACCCTGGAGGAGGTGGACAGACAGCTATCCTGAGCTGGCAGGAGCATCCCCTGGCTGGGCTCTGCCAGCAGCAGAACTGGAGCTCAGGACAGGGTGTCCTTCAATGGACTGCACGACGCCACCCTGCAAGGTGAGCTTTTTGTTTGTTAACCTCCCAGGTGGAATCTGAAATTAATTGCACGCTATAGGAAGTGTAATCAATTATAACAAAGCCAACAGAAACACAGGACTCATCCTTTTTTCACTGAATTGTCCCTCAAAATGAGTTTGAAATACTGTTTGTTTTACACAGTGGATATAAATTCTCTTTCAAAGTGCTTGAAGCGTGGTGAGAGTTTGTCTCTGTGGTTTATCCCCTGAGAGGGCTTGGCAGTAAGATAGGAGGAGTAAGAGATGGCAAACTTATTATTAATAAGAAAAGAGCTGAGCTCCTCAGACTGCCGAGTGCAGGGTTGTCCAGTGCCACCTGCAGGCGTCACTGAAGGTTGGGTGGGGCTTTGAGCAAGCTGGTCTGGTAGAAAGTGTCCCTGCCTAAGGCAGGGGCTTGGAACTAGATGATTTTTAAGGTCTCTTCCAACCCAAACCATTCTTTTATTCTGTGATTCTGACTGGTCAGGTGTTACCAGGGTCAAAGATGACAGAAGATGACTGCAGCTAGCAGGGTTCATGGAAGAAGGAGGTTCTTGTTTTATTCCTCCAGCCACAGCTCTCCTGGCCTGACATGATTCAAATTGGCTGTCATAAAATCTGGGTTGA
This sequence comes from Empidonax traillii, assembly GCF_003031625.1. Taxonomy (NCBI): domain Eukaryota; kingdom Metazoa; phylum Chordata; class Aves; order Passeriformes; family Tyrannidae; genus Empidonax; species Empidonax traillii. The sequence goes on from NW_020955477.1 coordinate 1,344,066, forward strand.
AAGGGGTCCTTGAAGACCACCCAGCCATGGCAGGAACACCTTCAACTAGACCAGGGATGCAGAAACATTTCTGAGGGCAGCACTTCCCACCGCAATGAAACAGAACCTTAATCTCTAGAAACTAGATTTAGAACTGATGTTGTATATTCTCTTAAAGCCATGTAACCTGAGGGTCTTATTGTTAATTAAAGATACTTCAAGTATAATTAAAGATAATTAAGTATTCATATCTATATATCCATATATAAAAAATATAGATTAGTTACATGAATCTATATATAGTTATAATTAGTATAATAACTAAGTAATAATTAAAGATAGTTTAAGATTATATTTTTTCTGGCTCTTGGGCAGTGTCGGCAGAATTGGTGTTTTCTTTCAGTCTGGTTTATAAACTGCTTGTCTTTTGCCTTGGTGGGTGTGGAAGGTTGTATCCACGCAGATATTTGGACTACAATGTTTCCAAAGCCATGGCTGAGCAAAGCCATTCTGCACTCCAAGCTCTGAGCCCTCCTTTCTCTTGGTGCATGTATATTCTTCCTTTTGCAGAACTTTCAAAGGTGGGGAGATAAAAATACTGCCCCACTTTATGGGAAAGCAGAAGGGACGAGGGTCACGAAAGGACTGCGAGATTCAGGGACTGAGTCTAAACCCACAGAATGCTCTTCAGTTTTAGCACGTGTCCTGCTTCTGAGAGATGATATTGATGGACACACACCTTAGAAAATTATTTACAAAACTATTGTTAACCTACCTGCTCAGACAGATAAGGGGTGTGTCTATTGCTTAAACCTGTTTTCAGAAGCACTAACATAGTATCAGAAAGCATCAGCTTCGTGGAAGCATCAGGTTGAAATGCAGCATTAGTTTTTCCTATGCCTTTACTTTTCTGGAAGCAAAAAGGTTAAATACCTAGGAGCAGCAACAAGTTAGGACTCGTAGTCTAGTTTAGAAGAATAAAGCTGGAGCAAATCTTTGTCAGAGTTGGAGCTTGATGCTGATACTAACATTTCTCCTCTTTGGTGGCATGGATGCTGCTCTAACAGCCTCACTCACAGGTAAAAAGCCCACTGAGAAGAAACAGGATGCTGAAATCACAGCCTTTTTTGGGTCACCCACTCCCTCTCTGCAGAGGCAAAATCAGCCCAATAAAGCATCCACCAGGAATGGATCCGATGATGGCTCCTAACCCTCCCTAGCCACCTGGTGTTTCTCACTCTCATCATCATTAGTCTCCTTACTGTATGTTTAAACCTCTCAATATTTCCATCATTCATGAGCATCTTGAAGAAATCATTTCCTTCCTGTCAACAGCAGTGATTATTGTATTGTCTCCTCTTCTTCAGACCTGATCTTCCACTGTTTTCTCCTGCCTCATGTTTTTTGGACATCTGCTCCTGCCTGTGCTCTTCTGCAGTCCGTGTCTTTGTCTTAAAGTCGATGCAGTGCTTATCCAAGGACTGCTTTTCTTCTTAATGATGATATTTAACCTGCAGTAATCCTTCTTCTACCTCGTATCAAGGACAAATTTTTCAAATTTTTATCCACTTATTAGGACCAGCCTACCTCTTTCACAAAAGCTGAAGTCAGCACGAGAGATTTAAGTTGAGCAGCATTTTTCCATATTTTTGCTTTGGACTGTGAGTAGAATTAGTTCTGCATTTATCCCAAAAAGAATGTAATTTTTCTGCTTAAGTTAGGAAAAAATGCCTGAAAAATGCCCTAAAAACTCCCAAGTGCCTGTAAGTCATGGTCATGGCAGACAGAGGGTTCAGATCCAGCTCCATAACAAACTGCAGTGGAAATCCTATCCTAATGCCTCTGATTGCTTTCAGATCATTCCCCTCATCTACGATTTAATTTGATCTAACTATAGCTCGCTGGCAAATGACAATTCATAGTTAGGTGATTTTCAAAGTCTAATTGCTCCAGAGTTTTCTCAGTACTTCAGAATTTCTTAATTGTATTAGCAAAGGTGAGGATAATTGCTGCTTTCATATCCTTGAAACTCCTCATACAAAAGAGGCTTATGCAAGAATCTGCTCATTCTCTCCAATAAATGATCTCTCTGTTATTAAGGAGCATGTATTGAAGGACTGCTGGGAAGCATTCCACTGCACCATTATGTACTTGAACAAAACCTGAAACTTGCAGGTACAAGACTAAATTATAGTCTGGGACAATCATCAGAGCCCTCTTTATTTTTTTTTTTTTTTTTTCCCCTAGAGGTTTCAGAAGAAGAATAATCCCCAAATCTAGAAATAACCCAGTATTTTGCATTTGGGGATCTTCTGGGTGGGGAAAATATCTCATTTTTAGGTCAGTGGTGCTCTGACATTGCTGCTGATCACAGATATCGATGTTACTCTTTTGGGAACTTCTACTCTGTGCCAGTAATTGGCCTTATTTTTTGTTTTGTTCATGAAATCCTTGAGCAGGGACCGTTTCTTCCCTGGGTTTGTATATCTTCAGGATCTTGAGCAATAAGCAGGGTTTCCAGTCTCCTCAGTGTTGTACCCCTGTGCCTGTTCCTCAAGTGCAATAAAGCCACTCAGGCATGGAATTAGGCATAATATTCTTCCTTAAGCTCCAGCAATTAAGCATAAACTTCTACATGTACAATCAAAAGCCGTGTATCCTTTCTGAGGCTACAACTACCATTAGAAAAAGAAAAAAGAAGATGAACCATGTACTTTCTAACATGCCAATTCGATACAGTTGAGTGCGGGAAGGAAGAATTCAATGAGGCGAACACTTAATCCAAGAAGCAAGTTCTACAGAAATTGCTGATAAGGTAGACAAATTTCACACCCCATTCTGGGGAAAATACTATATTTCATGGTGCTTTACAGATGGTGAGAAATCCCATTAAAATCCTGAAAAAATGCATATACAATTAAATGGGGAGATTTGAAGTGATCAGTGTTTTTGGATCCTGCTTAAAAAAGTAAAATGAGCATCTCTTAGGAATAATAAGTGTCACAGGGGTTTTACAGAGGGTCCTTGGGAAGTAGTAATTTTATTACAGCTGCAGGACCAATTTATCTAGCACCACATGAAATAATGCTCAGAAATAGTCCAAGTATTTCTTCCAGTTGCTAGACATACTCAGAGGATAAATGGGATAGAGGCTCTAATGGTGAGTGTTTGAAGGACTGCGAGAGTATCAAACCTTTCAGGTTCGCTCTAGGGCTGTAAATCAAGGTGGGCTATGCCATCACTTTGAGGGAGCTGAGCTATAATTTAGGAGCTTTTTCCAGTTACCGTGACTGGCTGAAGTACAATGGTATGAGCTTTGGAGAGGTTTAAATTATTACTTTTTAAAATCAGATGCCAGAGCTCTGCCTGCAGAGCTGTGCTGATGCTGCAGACAGGAATGTACTGTATCCAATGTCCATCCTGGCAGGAGGTGGATCCACACCCATTGGTATCTGCCTCATCAGCTGTGCCTTTTGTGTCAAACACTTCTGTTACAGATACTTTGGGATCTTCCATCTACATTATGTCTTTCCAGGACTAGAAATTCTCAAAGTAGCTCTAAGCTAGAAATTCTCCTCTAAGAGTGTGACACTTTGGGTGAGAGGACAAACATGGACCCAACCCAGCCATGCCCTGTTTCTTTGATGTAAACCAGCTACTGCTGAATTCCTACATTACTGTTTTTGTTATATGTAACACTTACAGAAAATAGAGAACATTCCGAGGCGTGATTCCTAGTGGTCTGACAAAGTTCATCTCGCAGATGAACTGTATGGCTCTATCTACCATGGATCCAGGAGAACCCGGTTTCCCACAGGTTTATCCTCCACCTTGGCACATCAGCACACTCCTAAATCCAAGCAGGAGCTTTCCTGCGATCTACTATGAAACTAATAGCCTGGAATAATTTGTCTTGGAAACTTAATGCCAACTTCTTTGCTGAAGTGCAATAAGGACCATCGCTTCTTCATGACAGCAAGTACTGGGAGGTGCTAAAATGGTCATAAGTGACCTTCTCTGGTGAAGGATGACAAAGGATTGGCTTGTGGGGACTGTGTTGGTTATCAAACACCCAGAAAATATTTGAGGGGAAAAACTGCCTCCAAACACAGATTGGTTTACTAAAAATAGCACCAGGAATGTCTCTTGTGTCAGATGGTGTGAAATGATGTAAAAAACAAAGCCTTTTCGAGAGCCTCAATTACAAGGTCTGTCTGGGATGCTGCTGCACTACTCATTTATATGGTTGCCTGGAGGAGGATCCATGTATTTGTTACCAGCAATGAATGTCCACGCTCCTGGGGGAAAATGTTTGTCCTCAGGTTCTGACAATCCATTTTGCATGGAGGGAGAGGCTCTCAAACGAGAATTCTCAGTTGCTCCCTCTGCCTCGTGAAGCTCTTTCCAGAGCATTTCAGGACTGTGCACAAGCCAGCTTTGCTCATGTGAGGTTTCACAGGGCTACATTGATTTTGGGAATGGAAAGAGGACACTCAAATGGAAAAATGTGACTGTCAGTGTTTGGACTTGAAATTCTGGTTGAACCCAAGGAGATGAGACAGGAAGGTTCCATTTCTAGCTTTTGGGAGGGCGGGAAATACAGCCTGGAAGGACAAAGAGAAGCCTTAAAACAAGGAAAATTAGAGCTGCTGGTGGGGTGTGGAAGGGAGATGAAGGTGGCTGATCCCCACCTGTCACTGTACTGGAGGAGCAGGAGAAAGGAAAGGAGATGCCAACAGGATGCAGTGGCTGGAGGGAGCCCAGGAGAGCAAAGGATTAGTGCTTCGTCCCTGCTCTGCTGGCTTGGCTGCTCACCTGACCCATCTGTCACACCAGGAACATTTAAAAACATTTCCATTTAAAAACTTTTAAGAAGGGAAATATTTCTAATCACCCCAGGAAATGAAAAGTAGACGTGAAACAGCTTTCAGGCATGATAGTGGCTATTCAGTTGTGACAATGCATGGCTGTAGTGAGGAAGTATTTTTTGATTATTTTCAACTGAAAACTAGGTCAATGATGAATGACAGGAGAAAGCACCATGATGTGCTACCCAAGTGTGTAAACACACACTTAAAAAAATGCTCAGCTACACAAGGGGTAAAAGATTAAAGGTTGGCATGAAGTAGCAAAAAACTGGCAAGTGACTTTTGGCATCATTACTGAGCAGAAAACCTTAGGAACTAGTTTTGCTCTCAAGAAATGTGATGTCTGTTCTTATAAATATGCTCAGAAACATGTTTTAAGCTGTTTGTATAAAGTGAAAGGGGCAACTGTGGGAAAAACTCTAACCCCACTTCAGATATCTTTTTCCTGTTTTCCAAGGGAGATGAGTGCAAAGCTGGACAATCCTTCTGCCAACAAAAACTGCTGGAGAGCTTCTGAGAGCACTGAAACCTCTCATGATGGAGGAGCTGGATTTGCAGCTAATCAACTCTGCCATTTCAGAGAAGGACATTCTCAAGGGTTTCTTCTTTTGAACTTCTCTTTTAAAAGCATTTTTTTTTTACCCTCCCAGAGATACTTTCTCTGCCCCATTAAATCTCCTGGAATGCCATTATCCCCAGATTGCAGCAAGGAGACCATGGTGGTGTGTGTCCCTGGCTTTAGGAGACTTCACATGGTTCTTACTGCCCTGCCATGCTACAAGATGTGTAGATGGGGACACAGTTTAGTGGTGGACTTGTCAGTGCTGTGTTTACACTTTGAACTCAATGCTCTCAAGGGTCTCTTCTGACCTACACGATCCTGTGATTGATTCTAAGGTGATGTGACACCTCTGACAGGAGAAGAGGAGGAAAGGCCAGGACTCCTGACTGGCAGCTGGTTGCAGGTGAAAGTGATCTGAAAATTACATAATGCTAAAGATCTTGTGTGGATAAAATGAGCAGGTGAGGGATGTTTATTCTTGATTGCCTCTGTGAGTTTTAAGCTGGGGGACCTGGCTGTGTATCTTTTCTGGCTGTGACCTAAGGCTCTCTGTCTCTTTGTATGTGATCCTCAAAGCTAAGAAGAGGTACCTTCTGAAATAGCTGTCCTTGATCTCTTAAAATATTTCTGCCCCCATGAGGTGGTATGGACCTGTTTTTTCCCAGCAGCCTGCTCAGAAGGTGCAGCTATGGAAGAGGAAACAACTTCTTACGTGGTACAAAGTCTTTCTTAAGCTATGGGGATAAAGGCTTCTCTTCTTCTTCTTGTCAGCCTCAAAGGTGGGCAGAAATATTGTGTTGTGGCTTGGTTCTCTTGGGGGAGCAAGCCTTAATCTGATCTTACTGTGGTACCAGGCTTCCACCAGCCCTGGGAACTTCTGGGTAAAGCACCTTGAGTGCTGCTGTGATTTGTGCTGTGTTGCTGTGCTTTCTGGAAGTAACTTAATGGTCCCTTTATGGCATGTGATGAGACAGGATTTGACATACCTTAGTCAGCGCTTTGAGGAGGAGAATGTTTTTATTTAATTAATGCTGCTCTGCAGTAAAGGGGACGAGGCCATGGAAAGCTGAGAACAATGTTGCCCAATCCAGCAATGCAGAAAGAAATTATAAGTGTAACGGGGCATGAAATTATCCATTCTGTTTTCTTCAAAGTTAATTGTACTTCACAGTATAGTCTGCTAGGGCTGACAAAACCCTGTCAGGGTTGCCCACACAAGAAACCCCAAAACATTTGCCTTCACTGTAGGACTCTGATGTGTAGCTCTGAAGACTGTTAGCAGATTATTTGCTCTGACACCAAAAGGGACATGGGAAATGAGAAACTTCACGGCTCTCTTAGAGTTGATGGATGATAGTTGGTAGTAAATTGATGGATGACAATATGATGCTCTAAGGAGCTGGCTTTAATTCCTCCCAGGAAGAGAAGCTAGGTGGCAGAATTCCTGCACTGCTTTGGGGTTTACAGATGTGAGAATGGGACAAGGATATTGCTGCAAATATGGAACAGGTTTTTGTGTCTCCATCCTCATTTTGTCCCATTCAAATGGTTGAAAATTTGCCTAAACGTGGAACTGTTTCAGTGTGAAATTATTTATATCCAAGAAGTCTTAAAATCTAAGCTATCAAACGAATGGCTAAAGGTCCAATAGCTGAATGAGCAACAAAAGAGTGAGCAGAAATCCCCCCAGCTCACCCAATCCAAACAGTAGCAAAATTTCAGACCCTTGCAATCAATTTCTGACTGAATATTAAGTAAAAAAAAAAAAAAATCTTTCCAAATACTGATTTCTATCTCAGCCTTGAAAACTGCCCCATTCCCACCCCATTTTAAACCCACGCTAGCTATTTTTGACTCTGCATCCTTTCCCTCTGTTATCTTCTCTGTGCTATTGGGGGGAGGTGCTTGAGCAGAAAAGTTTGATGACAGGAGGATTTTTTGCTTTTGCTGTTGTGCAGATGGAAAACTGGCTGCTCATCCCATGTTAATTGGATGTGGATCAGTGGCAAGTGGCCCTTTTCTGAAGTACCGCCATAAGGAGAGATACTGTTGAATGTGATAGAAAGGGAAAAAACCTTTAGAGTTAAAATACAAACATCAACCACTTGCACATACGTGGCAATTGGCTGAAATTACAGATGTTAATGACCTTCTACGTTAAATGATTGGGAAGCCCTCGTTTAACCGACCCTGTAGGTCTCACTGTGATTGTTCTCTCACTGATTTCCTGGGGACCAGGCAAGAATGCTTGGTTGGAGTCTCCTTTGTTGGAGACTGTAGCTGAATCATGAGCAACACTTTAGGAGGGAATAAAACATGGGGTGGATCTTGGATTGTGCAGGACAGTATGGGTTTCTGCCTGCCTCTTACAGGAGGCCTTGCCAGCTCGAATTCCTCCTGCGCTTTAGTGCTCTCCAAACCAGGAGACCTTTCTGTGACCAGTGTCTTTAGACACTTGCAGGATAGCTGAAGGCTCTTTGTCAGTTTTGTCTGGTCCAAAGTAGCCTGACAAGAAGAAAAAGCTTATGAGGAGCGAGTAGCCTGCAGCACGTGGATTTGTTCTGCATAGCCTGGTAGAAGGGGCTGCAAACCAAAGGTTGGTGGCTGGCAGCTTGTTCAGGAGATGGGAGAGCTTTCAAAAGGGAAAGGCTGACACAGCCACAGTTTTCTTTCAGCGACACTTTGTTGTGATCAGACGTTATTTGATGCTGGTGGGAGCTGTGGCCGCAGCAAACCACACACCGGGTGCTGACAAGTGGTTCCTGACACAGTTTAAAAATAAGCTTGTTGTGGATTGTTAAACTCTTGCAGTGCCTGTCTGCTGGCCCCGCTTTTGGGCCTGCTTAGCTGACTTGGCTTTTAAATGGAGACTGGATTTCACTGCAACAAACTGAAATTTTGTCCGACAATGCAAAGTTCAATTGTGGTTGATTGTTTGATTCATTTCTTCCAGCCAGTCAACAGCATAAATATCAATTTATATTATCTGTCCTTCAAACCTGCATTAACAGTGACCCTTTGAGCCACTGTTGAAGCAGCAGAACAAAAGGCAGCTGGGAGGGATCTCCGGTCGCCTGCTGAGAGAGTGGGGACTCTGAAAGCCACGATCCAGTAAGCTTGCCATCTATTTCTTGGGGGAAACTGCTTCAGTGTGTCAAAAGGTTTTTAATAAAAAGCCGTATTCTGTGTTAAAAAAAGGAAGAAATTTCTTTTTCCTTGCTTATGCTCCATCCTGCTGGTCCTGGGTCTGCCTGACATACCCTTTCCTGCCTGAAAACCTCTCTGCTAAGCGTGAGTAGCAGATGCCAATCTTCCTCAGCACGACTTAGGATATAATGTAGTCCATAGCTATTAAATTTGCTTTGACTTGTTCATCCCACACTGATTCAACACTGGGATTCTCCAGGCTGAGGGAACACTAATGACTTTTAAGTGTTTGGGATGGGATGGATCATTAGACAGTCCCTGATAGTTTCATTTTTTGGGGTTTTTTTTTTTACTCTCCATGAAGTAGACCAGAAAACTGGATTTTTTGGATTTTTTTTTTTTAATTTTTCCCAGGTTTTGTCTAAAAAATAAGCCTTAAATATAGCATTGTATTTAGCTGTATTATTATCTGAAGTCCAAAGGTCCTCCATATATTCTTGTATATTAGCCTTAGATTTAATTTCAAATATGAGTATGTCCCCATGCTTTCAGTAGAGTTTTCCAGTTTTCTGTACTTGTTTGGAATCTGTACAGCCTTTGCAACACTTCATTCATGAACAGGGACAAAGCAAGGCTAACACTGACCTTTCTGTAGCAAAGGTACCCCCACACCTCTTCCCCAAGGCCCATAGGCTGTTGCTCAGTACAATGAGCCCCTTACACTTGAAATTCCATATTAAGCACAATGCATAGGTAGCCTGGTAAGAAAAAATAAAAAAGGAGAATTTACTTATTTTGTGGAGCTCAATTTCTCATTCAATTAACACATGCAAAGTAAGATAGAGCATACATAAATTAATGGACAGTTGCCGTGGGGTTATTACTGAATTAAGATAACAGAGAAACTACCTTTAGAATTTGAAGAGGGTATTTATCTTCCTGTCACTCTTGGGTTTTTTTGTTTTGTTTTGTTTTGTTTGTTGTTGTAGTTACTTCACTTTTTCTAATACATGAGTACTCTGAATGGCAAAGGACGATCTGTTGCAGTTGTCAAGCGTGGAGCACCTTTGGTGGTCACAGAGGGAGTTAAGAGGTCTCTCTCCTTCAGCCCTGTGTTGAGGAAAGGCTGTGAGGAAAGGGGATTTGGGGAGAGAAGCAGAAATATGATACATCAGAGATAGGACCACCTGGAAGGCAAGGAGATACCCATAACTGCAGAATTAGGATATCCTGGGAATCTGCATTTACGCTGCAGTCCAGCCTCAGTCGAACCAGCAGTGCTCGTGGCAATTTGCTACAGCCTTTATTTCAGAAATGCTGCTCTTCAAGGGTTGGAAAACTTGATTTCAGGGGGATGTAAATTTAACTGGTATAAGGCAGCCACGGTGGGATAATCTGTCAGGAAGCTGTAATTCAGCAGTAACCCCACAGTGCCTGTGCATCAGTAGCCAACAGTTTCTCTTTAATAAGATTTTTCAGCTTTGGACTTCAAAAAACCCATCATCCAAATATGTGCAGGCATCCTGCTTTTTGGATCTGAGGTACCATCTCTGATGCTGGCTAACAGCAAATGCTCAGCACAAAGCACATGGCTGTGAAAACCTCCCTGGTGCCTTTACCATGTGGGAAAAGGTCTGGTAGATCCACATCCCAGCTCTGCATGGCTCATGGTTGCACAAATTGCTGCTTTATCTGTGAACAGAAGTTCACATCAGCTTCAGAACCCTGCCTGAACTTCCAGAAAAGCAGAGGAGATGTGTCCTTTTACCAGGGTTTAGGCAGGCAAGCAGCAGGGTTAATGCAGTCCCTCTCCTGTCTATATTGCTGTAAATCTTGGCTGGCACCTTGGCCAAACAAAGATGGGACAATGGATATGTGGGAGGCGGAGTAGTGTAAGAAGTCATCAGTTTTTGAGTTAACAGTAAAAGTTCAGAGCATTTTCTTGTGTGTTTGGACAGAAGCAAAAGGCTTATTTATGATCTATTTACCTTTCCCCCAGATTTTAAAAATCCAAGTTTATTTATTGCTTGATATGAGAAATTTTTGATTCTGTTACGCAGTGTAGAAAAAAAAGATTTCAAAGAAATTGATGTTTCCTTCCTTACAGTAAAATTTCTTGCCTAGGTCTGTTGAGCAACTTGCAGCAAACATAGGAATACTTCATTACTGTTGATAATATTGGCAGGTACTTTTGGTATCATACATCTGTTTGACTCGGCTCTTCTTTAAACTACTGAGCATAAACAAACTGGGAAGAAGGGAAAGTTCAACTTTTCTTTTGGAAGCCTTTTGGGCCACCTGAGAGAAGGAGAGATTTCTTGCTGTTTGGGTGGGGCCTTGGTACTGAAGATACTTTAACATGATTTATTTATTTATTGGTAACTCCTCATCCCCGTGACTGGAAATTTCTGTAAGTGTAGGTAAAACACTGACATCTAGTGCCTAAAACAAAGCATCCAAACAAGATCCGAGTCTCCAGCTTCGACTCTGCTGGGCTGGGTGCTGACTGACTGTCCACTAGTATTATGGACTGGAGTGTATTATGGATATTATATTAAAGTTTAGCTCTGGATCAGTGAAAGGAAGCCACTGGTTTGTATTGATATCAGAACATGCAGCAGGAGTCTGGGGAGACAGAGTGGGAGGCAAAGCTTTCTGTCTACTGCAGTGCTGGAGTGAGGGCAGCTGAACACCAGCAACACCAAACCTATGCCTTATGACTTATTGGTTCTGAAAATATATTCCCTTTGAAATTCCTAGTGTTATTTAATTGTAATATAACACATTTAAATATATAACAAGGAGAAAAAAAATCTGGGTTTGTCAAAGGATCTGTTGTAAAGATTAGCACATCCCTTGGAGTCCTGCTGGATTCTGAATAAGCAAAACAAGGTGCTGATCAGCCTGGGAGGACACAGCTCCTCCTCTGAGCTGAGGACCTTGCAGTTGGTCTCCATTGAGTAATTCCCTGTGTAGCTGTGTCAAGCTCCACAAGTGGCTCTCTCTTCTGGCCTGAATTTTGCTTCTTGGGAGTTGTTCCATAAATAAATTATTCTATTGATGGTTTCTAAGTTCAAACTTGACATATTTGTGGCCATCTAGAGTGACAGGCTCTTGTGCCATTGCTAATTGTGCTTTTTTCCTGGGAGATGGAAGGAGAAACTGACATAAACACCAGCTGACAGGAGCCAGTCCTTTAAGTGACCTGTCTCATCAGATGCTTTGCCATCTCCTCCAAAAAAGGGTCTCCTGATCCCTTTTGGAGTTGCTTTTGTCTTTTCTGTAGCAGTCTCATGCTGGTGGTCCAGAGGCAGATTAAAGACCTCCTGATGAGCCATCAGAGGTTTCCTGTTCTCAGTTTCCAGCTGATGGACTCCTGCAGCAGAGCTGCAAAATATATTACTTAACCTTTTTTTTTGCCTTCGTTATTACACACGTCCTTAGAACTATTTATTTCCTTCTGTTTATGGTGATCTATTTCAAGGATGGCTTCTAGCAAATGCTTCCAAAGAATCTCGAAGACCCACAGTGTCAGGGACCAGAACTCTCAGGAATTAACAATCCTTGCAGCAGGACCTGTCTCTCCAGCATTATTCTTTGAGCTGCCCTTCAACACGCAAAAAATAAGCAAACAAAAAAAAACAACCAACCAAACAAAAGCCCACCACACAAACCCAAACGACAGCAAAACAAACAAGCCTCACAAACTATGTTTCTGCCCCTAGATTTGATCATTTTTTTCCCATTACAAAGAAGCCTATGCAAAGTCTTATGCTTTTCTTGCCAAGTGAATTGTCTTTACTATCGTGTTTCTCAGGCTTCTTATTATTACTTTCTTCTTAAGCCAGGACTGCCTACTGTTTTTTAACTGGCATGGCGTTTAAAAATTATTATTATTATTATTTTTAATGGTAATTTCAAAGTTGTTGTGAAACTGGCAGAAGAAACTCGTTTGCTTTGTTACCACTGCCCCTCATTCTCTTACCCCTTCCCCTTTTTTTAATGAGATTCTTTTCCAGTCATTCTGCAATAGGAGTAGTGCAGACGTGCACGGTTAACAGCTAGCACGGGTTTGCAGAGCTCTCTTCTGTAGTTCAGGCTTTAGTGTCTGGACCTCTCAAAGGGATGTTATTCTGCCCCTGCAAGACCCCAGATCATGAAAAAAAGCTTTTGAAATTCATGCTCAGGCTGATACCATACCAACTTAAATGTTTCTAAAAACAAAGGAAACTTTCCGAACAAAACTAATTTGTCAGGAATTTCCATGTGCAGAAACAAGCAAGGCTCATATTAACTTGTGTGTTGTTTCTGCAGGTGACTGTGGTGTTCCAGGTAGAAAAATGAATGAAGCCAAGCTGCTTGTTGTGCGGATTGCTTTCCTAAAAATCATTTCTCTGACTTCATGGATGCAACGTTACGGAGATCCTTCACCTTGTTCCTGCTGCACTGTGCTGATGGGATGACAGAAGCAGAAAAGCAAGCCCATAGCCTGGGCTGGGAGCCACAGTGAGTGGGCTATTAAAACACATATATGCACCAATAGATGGCTGTACTTATTTCTCAAGAGGAGGTAGTTAAGCCTTTAAATCAGCTAGGAAACCAGCTCAACAGCCTGGAATAATTATAGGGCATTTCTCGCTCATTTTGATATAATCCATTAAGTATATCCTAGATTTATCTTCCTATCTCTGCTGTTATATGTCATTTGCAGTTTCTAGTCTAAATAACTATATTTATGGGATTAACCAGCAGACAGGCTGATGAGATTTGGTATCTGGGATCTAAACTCAGGAGCAAGGATTTCCTTCAATCCAGCATGAATAACGCATTTCGTATTTGTTTTGCATCTCTTGTTGTCTAAGTTAAAGAGTAAGTATGTTCTAGATAATTTTGTTTTATTCTGGCCACTAAAAGTAAGAACTACAAAAGCTTTCTATGCCAACCTGTCTTTTAGGAAACGTGACATCATATCTGAGTTATTAAAGTTTAATAGCTGGTGGAGGGAGGAAAGTAATTACTTCCCATAACATCTTTCTCTATCAAGAATTTCGTTGTAACCCTTGCTGTAAAATTACTCTACTGGCATTATAAACCTCCATGTAATGTCTTATAATGTCACCTCTTACTACCAAAGGAGAAACCTTTGTTATGACTTAAATTATACATTCATAACCTACACAAAAAATGAAGATGAATATAATGAAACCAGATAGCTAATGTGTCAAGGTGGCATTTGAGCTGAGAATTGTAATTTTTAAAATACATAAATGAGAACAAGAAATAAATTGGCCAGATTTTTGTCTTGCCAAAAAGGGGCAAAACTCAGTTGTCTTCGATGGTGTTTTACCCATTTTCAATCAATTACAATGTTAATAAATCTCAGATTTCCTTTTGGCTTCACTGTTGGTTTTTTAGGGAGTTTTTTTTGGCATGGTTGCTGGTGATTTGCCTTACTCTACTTCTGTAGATAGGAGGCAAAAACCCTGAAGCTGGGTTTGCCTTTCCTTTCTCGAACTGATAGTCCCTTCACCCTTTACTTTTCCACCCTTCCTCATATCACAGTATTTAGTGTCATTCCTCTGGAATAAAGCCTAGCCAGACATGGGTAGGATGGCAGTGAAGAGAGTTTCCCATGAAACATTTTGCTATTGGAAAAGATGGGCTTTGTTCAAATAAAACACAACGAAGGAATGTAGATGCAATGTACATGTCAGATGTAATCATCAGCGGGAAGAATAATGTCATATATTAAATCTTTATTAACCTGTTAATTCTGAGGTTGAAATGCTCCACTTAAACTTTCTTTAATTTAGTTTTGAATTTGTGTTTCTTTTTGTTTAAACCTTAAGTATAGGATGTTGCACTAAAGAATTCATAAGGTAGGGAAATAGGATTATCTGTATGAAATTTCAGCTTTATTAGAAATTATTTGGTGGTTTTGAATAAGACTATTTTATGGCCTTTTTTTTTTTCCTTTGGGTCTTTGATTTGTCCTTTAATACTACATTCATGGGAGGGAAAGTTAGTTTCTGACCTCTTCTGGACAACTACACCAGTATGGAAACCGAATTGTTTTAAGGGCACCCAAACACATGAACTTCAGGTTTGTCAGACTCAAAGCAGCTTCCCTCTGTCAGCTACAGCCTGAATCGCTTTTATTTTATTTTATTTTATTTTATTTTTATTTCTTTCTTTCAGAAGCAGCAGTCATATTATAGCAAGGTTGTTTGCCTTGCCAAAAATTTTGCTAATGCCCATCAGCAGACACAGGTTTCTGACACATGCAGCGGTTCTGCTGATGATATTTGAAGTGACCCTTGTAATTGGTGAGCATCAACTGGCAGTGATGTTTCAGCATTAAACTTGAACTTTGCTCATTTGGAGTCTTAATTGTGCTTTGAAATGTCTGATGGCTTGGCTGACCTTTCTCTGGGTTGACTGAGGACTAAGATTTGTCTGCCAGGAGAGAAGCTGCTGAGGAAACTTTGGAGCATAGCACTTGATTGGTGTCAGTGAGACAGCGTGGTCTGGTATCTCTTGCTTGAGAAATGCCTTGAAGCTTTTTATGGGTTTTTAATGTAGCTGTAGGAAAGAGAAGACACTGGATATCTTACAAGAATTTTACAGAGTGGGCAATGAGTATAAACTGAAGAGCTACTTACACTGAGTGCAGGGATTCCACGCTGTAATCCCTTTTTGTACTTCTAAAGCATTTGTAAACCTTCCTTTCCCCACAGGAGATCTCTCAGGGGTGTGGCAAATCCAGCTAGTGGAAAATCCAGCCTTGCCATCTACCCCAGACTGCTTCCCTGCTTCCCCAGGGATGGGTGCCCTGGCTCCCAGTGCTAGGTGAGGGCATCTCAGGTGGGACTGGGTGAAAATCCTTATGGTTTGCAGAGCCCTCCCTTTCTGACCCAAAGCTGTTTTGGAGATCAGCAGTTTTCTCCAAAATGAGCGATTTTATCTGTTTTTCTTCAGGTCAGATTCAACATTACGTGAAGGGACAGATGATGCCTTCAATGAATGCAGTTTTTGCATCTGTAGACTTTCTCTCACCTCTCTGAATGTTTGATTTCCATGCCAGCCTTCTGGCTCTGTGCTGACATTTGTTCTGCTGGTCCCCGTGGAGCTCAGCGCCAGCACTGTGTCCTGAACCACCCCGTGGGATGCAGCCCCTCCTCACTGTGTAATTAGTCTGTGAGCCACGAGACACAAGCCTTGCCTGGCCATGTTTGTGCAGGAGGCAAAGGGCAATATCAAACACAGAAGGTAAGCAGCAGGGCAGGCAGCTGAATTCAGGCTGAGGGATGATTTGGGGCACTGTGATAATAAAGAGGGGCTCATTTGAGGGGGCTGCAGTGCCTGCTTGTCACTGGGGGCCAGGAGACAAACCATCCCTTGGGATGCTGCTCCTCAAACCTCCATTCTCAAAGACAAAAGGGAATTTGGTGCCCGAAAACAAATCCTCTGAAGTCCTACATTAAGGATGCACAAGCTCATCCCAGGTTAGCTGCATCCCAGCCTGCAGGTACTGTCCATATTCCTTCTGGACTTGTGAACCCTCTCATTAGCAGCCCCCAGGAGAGGGGAAAACTCTGTGATGCTGGGAATGACATTGATAGCCAGGGATGCTGCACATTTTGGTAGAGATTATGAAATCACCTCCTACTAACCTTGATGTGCCTGAGCTGGCATCTTATCTGGGACTCCCCAACAGTCCCACTCTCAGCATAGCATCCCCATATGTTTAAAGTCCTGTCCCCTTGGTGGACATCTTGTTAAATACTGGCCTCCTGCAACAATATTTTAACTTGTATTTATAATCCCAGAGCATACAAAAGAAATACCAAAATGAATATAGTCGATTACCTTACCTTCATCCTTCAGAGCATTGGGTTAAGCCCAGCCACTGAATAATTGCACCTGGAAAATAGGTTTTATTGGAAGAAATGAGAGCTGAAGGACTCTGCAGCCAGTGGAGATCGAGATTGGTTGCCTCTGTAAAACCATTTCAAGCCTCTTGGCTTGAGACTACATCGTTAGCTTGTGTCAGTGATTAATTTGAGAAGTATTTGTTCAGTAATGGACTATCTGTTGTATATAGTTTAGTCCATAGTCTATTTACTTACCGTGGCCAGTGCATTGCACTGTAGCATTGCAGCTAATGCTGAACAAAACTCTGTGTGGTGCAGCATCACCTCCTGACTTCTTCGCGTGCCATTTATTTACTTATCAGGGATAAGTCCAGGAAATCTCAGTCTCTCAGCAAACCAGTTATTTTTCCTGCTCTGGCAGGCCTTGTTCCTCAGCTCACTGAGGATGCTCTGTTGAGACCGTGGTTTCAGCACCAGAGCCACTGTGGAGCAGGGCAGCAGCTGAGGAGCAGAGGAAGATGGGGCTGGCAGGCCACAAGTCTGCACGAGGAAGGTAGAAGTTGAGGGCCAAAGTTGTTCATTGAGTTGCAGATCAGGAAAAAACTTGAGTGGAGAGATGAAACACGACTGTCAGTTAGGTTGGCAGCATCCAAGTGTAGCTTCCACTTTTACCTGCCTGTTTTAGTTCCAGCTCAAGAGCCTGAGCTGTGCAATAGGAATGGATGTATGGTCCTTTCTAAGTAGCATGGTACTGCTTCATTTCCCTTCATCCCAGGTGTGTCTGCTTCCCTCACAGCCTTAGCTATCCTGCAGGGGCCTGGGACAGCACCTAGCTCAGCTTTCCCAAGTACCCACAGCAGCACATCCTGCTGCCTTGTTATCCATCAAGGACACCATCTCTGAGCAAACATTTTTTTACCTGGGCTTAGCACTGACTTGAAGCTACCAAGGAAATTTTTCCATGTTGAGAAGGAAAACAGTCTCTTTTTGGTTGGCATGACAGAGTCACAGCAAGGAGAGTATGTGTCAGCAGCAGTTGATGTGGTGAAGGGCCCTTCCGGGTTTTTCCTGTGGGTGTAAACTGGGCTGAACGTGGCACCGCTCAGCTCAGCATGGAAGCAGGTGTAGGACCATGCCAGGGGTGGGTAATTGGCTCTCTCTTTGGTTCCATGGCCCCCTGTATCAGTGATACACAGCTGCAGAGTGGCTGTGGGCAGGAATCAAACCCACCCATCCCTCCTCCAGCTGGGGAGCTGCATCCCCGCAGTGCTCTGCTCCCCTAGAAAACAGGGTGCACACCCCAGCGATGCCAGAGCTATCGGGTAACCCGTTTTTTAGGCAAATTCGCGTTTGTGGCCCAGTAAGCGTTCGATTTTGGCAGCGGAGGAGCCGTGAGAGGGCAGTGTTGTACTGCGGGAGCAGCAGCTGCGGGAGCGGCACCTGGTCCCGGCGGGCCCCGGGAGTTGTCTTGGCTGTGTTTTGGGGTGTCAAGTCTTGGTACTTTGCAACAGGGATTAGTTACAATAGACATTCCTTTCCCTCCTGTCTTTCTCCTTTTTATTTTCTCTTATTTTTTTTCTCCTGTCTCCTTTTATTTTTGTTTGTTTGTTTTTATTTTCCTTCTCATTTCTCCTTTTCTTCTGAGGCAGTGCCCAGACCTTCCAGCAGTGTGTGTTTATGGAGCATCCGAGGGATGGAGGGTGACTCTGTCAGCTAAACATACCTGGAATCACTGGCTTGCAGGTGGTCCAGCCAAGATATCCCTGATGTCCCACCACATCCCAAGTGTTCCTGAGCTGTTTGCCAGCCAAACTTCAGCATCACAGCCACCTCTGCTGCGTGCCCGCTGAGGTTACCCTCTGGCTGTCAAGCCCCTGGAGAAGGGGTTACACTGAAGGTTTTCCCTCATTTAAGAGAATAAAACCCCACATCGGTCACAGCAACTGAAGCAGGTGAAAATTTGCCATGTTATTTTGTCTTGCAAAGTGCAAAGCTGCCTCTTTCCCTACCCTGCTTTGTTTTATCTCATTTTCTATTGTTAAGTGGTTGCAAATTATCTTATTTGTTTTCCTTTCCTTTCCTGGAACCCAAAGCTTTCTGTAGGTGCAAACTGTTGCATTTGAACGCATGTGATGGTGAGCTGCCTTCACCTTTATCTGCTACTCTTGGGCAAATGAATCCACTATACAGCAGAGCACTTGCAGATAATTATCTTTCTTCTGTGAAGATTTACCTATCAGTATAAATGGGATCTGGAGATGGGAAAACAGAAGTTCAGGTACTTCACCTCTCTCTCTCAAGGAGATTATGATTTTTCTTGTGCTACGGTAGCAAAGCCAGGAGCTCATTTTTGATTCCTATTCTCTATGACAAAAATAAGAGTGGGAGGGAAGGAAAAAATTTGGAGGGACCAGCTCTGCCCCTTGCAGTTATTTAAGGGATATCTACGAGTTGGGGTGGCAGGACAGGTCTTGCCAAGGCAGACAATATGATCATCTCCCTGTGCTGTCATAGCTTAAATGGGTCCTTACTGTTCAAGCCAATCTCTTATTTCACTGCAGTTGTCTGTGTTGTGGAGGCTTTCCTCAGTTTTTCAAAAATCTGAAGGACTAAACAGCCCCAGCAATGACTGGATCAGGAGTTATTCCTTATCTAAAGCATGCCTGCTGAGGGGCACTCTTTCTGTGATGTTTGTCAGGCTAAGCAAAGTGAATGACCAGCACAAGATGATTTTTTCCCCCTTGTGTTCCTTTAGGTGAAGGTTTTGAGAGGATAAGGATTATCTCTGGAACTGAATCCTGCTTCTGAGCTGATTGATGCATTGCAGGCCCCACTGCCTTTGCACTTTCACCAGGAGGAGATACCAGAAAACCAGCCAGCAGCAGCCCTGTGTTGTTGGAGATAATTCATCTACAAAGGTAGTGACATTTGCACCATCACCTTTCCTTAATGGCTCCCCAAGCTCTGCTCGTGTGAGGGAGCTCAGTGCTGAGAGGTCATCAAAAAGACTAACATGGTACACTGTGAAAATCAAGAAGCTGTGTTGAAAAAAGCCCCTTCCAGCACTGAGTTTTACAGCAGTCCAACTGGCTGGCAGGTGCCATTTGTTTTACCGGGTAGCTTGGTTGCTTTGATCTTTATTAAGTCTAGCAAACATTTAAGAAGAAAGTGGTTCACCTGTTCTGCATAGTAAAAAAAAAAAAAAAAAAAAATCCACCCCAAACCATGATGCAGGGAATCTCTGCTTATCTGTCTGAATCAGTGATGCTAAACTGGTATTTGAGTGGGAGAGGGGCTTAACCCTGGGCAGGTTTTCGAGGGTAGTTAAAAGGAATGCTGTGGTATCAGAAATGCCACTTGCTCCATGTACTCGTGGCTTTGTTAAGCACAGGAGTGTATACGTAACATTTCTCTTTAGCCCTGAGCCTGTGAAGAGAGGATGGGCTATTTTAATGGCTCTCTGTTTTGATTGAAATCCATCTTTTTTGGGTATCACGGGGTTTACAGTGACTTAATACCTTTCCACAACACATCTCTCTATCAACAGAGACATCTGTGTTTACAGGGCAACATTTTTCACTCGCTTGTCAGCATGTCAAGCACTACCAAAACATACAGTCTCCTTCTGAATCCCACAGCAAATCATTCATTTATTTAAATATCGTGTAGTGTCAGTAATGGTGTTGAAGATGGGATAAAACAGCCACGATTCTACATACCTATGGAGAGACGAGAGGCTTGGAGCATCTGCCTTGGAAGGGCCACCAGTTAAGAGGGAAACTCTTCCTGGTACTGTTTTGTTGTTTAATTTTTTTTTTCCTTGGGGTTAACTTGAAAAGGAGAAGAAAAAAAATGCTAGCTGGCTATTAACAAGTAATTTTAATGTTCACAACAGCACTTTCTAG
This sequence comes from Empidonax traillii, assembly GCF_003031625.1. Lineage (NCBI taxonomy): Eukaryota > Metazoa > Chordata > Aves > Passeriformes > Tyrannidae > Empidonax > Empidonax traillii. The sequence continues at coordinate 1,364,401 of NW_020955477.1, forward strand.
CATAGTGGGAGGCGTAATCTACTTGATGTCCCATAGCAGAACACCCTTTCGATTCACATCTCTTTTATAAGCAGTGGAGGCAACAGTTCCCCCAAATATTAACGCCTTGTGTTTCATTTCTGAGGGAGGCTGATTCATAACAAAGGAGGAAAAAATTGATCATCCAATCCACAGAGGGGGGAAAAGCACATGAGAGGATAAATCACAAGAATTAAGACGGGCAGACAGATTTCTACAACTCATATATGTAAAAATCTGTGCCTGGTAGGCTTTAGCTGTGTTAAAGGTCTTGTCATTTTAGATGCATTTCTCCAACCAGCCAAAATATTTCTGCCCATTAGGAAAGAAGGAAATTTCATTTTTCATCAAAGCTCAACAGTGATCCCATTATTAAAAACAGAAGGAAAAGATATATTGGCAAGCCAAAGCAGTTGCAGCCACATAGTTGCTTTCAATAATCCGGTGAGTCACTACATAGAACAGCCTTTCATTTCTCCCCGTGGTTCAGACTAAATTGTTTATTAAGATTTTGGTGCATTATTTAAAACACAAACACACACACACACACACAAAAAAAAAAAAAAAAAAAAAGGAAATTGGAGCTCTTTATTTTAAAGACTGCTGCAATAAAAATTTAGATTATTCATATTTATCAAGTGTATTGTATAAGGCAGTAAACACAGCAATTTTTTTCTTAATACCAAAAGATATTCCCCGGCTTTTCCGTCTCGTTCATTGTCATACATGAGCAGGCTGTTTATGAGGCGTTTGCTACAGGGAAGAAAAAAATATTATAAAAGTGAAAACTTGATCCAACCAATGGCTGGAATTGTAATGGAAGACCTAGGTGGAAGGTAAACAGCAGCTTAATTTAATTCTTCAAATCCAATTCTTGAAAAGTGATGCATAACAGCTGCAAAGGGGGATCTGTACTTCAGGTCCTCACCCATGCAGAGGTGTGCGATAGAAGTGTAGCCATATGCATAAGTAACTGTAATGCACACTGAGCAGCCAAAACAGACAAGCACAAATATTTGATATATTTCACTGTTTTTAAATCACAAAGCCGTGAACTTGGTGTTTGGATTTGGTTTTGTTTTGTTTGGTTTGGTTTGGTTTGGTTTTTTTCCAGGAAATTTTTTTTTCAGGAAAAAGAAGCCAGCTCCTTCAAATGTACTAGAGCTCTATGATGATTTCTTATGCCATTTCAGGGAAGGATTTGCTGTGCTCTCAAATGTCTAAGTATTGTTTGGGGCTTGTTTGTTTTTTTGTTTTTTTTGTTTTTTTTTTTCTAACTCTGATGCTTGCCAAGCAAATTGAACCTTACAAACATAATTAGCCAGGGGCTGAACATTTAATCTTAAATTCTGAGTCTTCATTAAGTTGTAATTCAAACCTTAGGAGGGAAGCTTGTGGCAGGTTTTTATGGCAGAAGAGGGAAACTACTGAAATTAGGAAAGCTCAGAAAAATTCTGCTGAAGCCACTAAGTGATCAAGTGGTTGTGTCATGGATAGTGGGACAGGAACTAGACTTGAGTCACCTCTTACCTGATCACACCAGGCCTGGTTGAATGGGGCTTTGGGCAATCTGCTCTAGTAGAAGGTGTCCCTGCCCACGGCAGGGGACTGGAATGATATGATCTTTCAGGTCCCTTCCAACCCACATTGTTCTGTGATTCAATGATTAGGAATTTAACAGAGTGACATGGAAGGCTTGGTGGGTTGAAATACCAGAGTTTTCCCTTCCTATGAGGGTTACTCCAAATCAGGATGGGCTGTTTGGGGGTTGTTTGTTTGTTTGTTTTTTCCTTTGGGTGATCTTCCAACAACAGCATTGCTATTTTTACCTGAAAAAGGGACGATTTCTGAATTTGGATGAGTTTTAGTCTATTGAGATACTGTAGAAGTTGAGATAAATTTCTAAACTAGAGATAATACAGAGAAAAAACAGGGAGAGAAAAATCAGATAAAACAACCTTGGGTTTCCTTCTGTAAGCACTTCTATGACCTGGGAAGTTGTGGAGAAATGTGAAGGTGCTGTGATTTCTCCTACACCTTCCTTTCCCCTTTTTTAGTGATAAGAGCTATCAAGTGACATCTTTCTGAGGAATGTGCCAGACCCTCTGACCATGGGATAAGGTCCAAGAAGCAGCAGAATGAATTCCTGTGACTGTTCATGCCAAATCTGTTCTCTTGTTCAGTGTTGTGGTGAGACCTTTGTCATAATTTGAAATAGCACTCTTTTTTTTTTCCTGACTGCCAAATATCCAGTAAAGCAGTAACAGAGGTTAAAAATAATTATGAAAATCAATTTCAAAATTAAATAATAAGGCTTATATAGTACTAGTACTTGCTGAAAATTTATTTTTCTAGTGCATGCTTCTAAAAAAAATAAAAATTAAAGAAAAAGTAGTGCAAGAAGAGAGCATTCACCTCGCAAATGGCTGGATTCCAGGAAAAAAAAAAAAAAAAAAGAAAAGAAAAAAATAAAAGGCAAAAAAGGGAAACTTTGGGCGGAGATTTACATGGCTGCCTGCAGACAAGGCAACCAGCTGGCCTGCTGCCTGCTCCTGGCCTGCCAGCGGAAGCTTTGCCCTTGCCTTGGCAGCAGCGCCCTGAAATCCTGCTCGTCCTTGTGCTGCGCTTCCCGGTGGGCGCCGGCTCCGGGGGGAGGCAGGTGGGGGTGCCCTGCATGGGAAACCATCCCCATGTGAGCCACCTGCCAAGCAGTGGCTGGACCCCCAGGTACCACCTCAGCATCAGAGGCACAGCCCCATCCCCTCTGCTTTTGCCACTTGGATGAGGGCAGGTGATTTCCATCCCCAAATTTGTAACAACACCTAAATCCCCTTTGGTCCAGTTTGCTAAGTTGAGTGCTTCTGCTTACATCCACAGCTTCATGACTGCTACAGCTACACAGAAAATTAAGAATGAATAGAACTATTTAACACAGGAACAACAACCTGAAAGGATCTGACTGTGCAGTTGTTCCTACAAATCAACTCAGCGTGCGCTTGTAAGCAAGTGGGCTGGACCCCTGCAAGCTCGTCCGGGGCACGTTAACTGCAAAGCTTGAAATAACAGTGACTTTTGGAAACTGATTTTGATAACCAGACTCAATTTGCAAGGTATTTGGAGCTAATAAAGCTGCTGTGGTCCTGGGAGTGCCCTTTTCCTCAAGCACAATGGGAAACTCTTCTCATTGGGATTGCTATAGAAACAATGAATTATCAGGCAAGCGGGACCATCTGGCAAATTGTGCCAGACCAGGGATGTGTGCTGATAAAGCAGTAGCATTAATTTTCTCTATTTTGTTATAACTAGAGCTCGCCTTGCCTATAGAAATGTAAGGAGGCAGGTGAGCTGGAGGGTCTATTATTTATAGACACATTTTGTGCTATATGAATGAATTTTTCATAGGAAAACTTTGAGTAAAAAAAAGGCTTCAGAAAATGCTTCGAAAATTATCATGACTGGGGGCTTTGAGTGTGCATTGGAGAACGGGTGGATATCCTTTAGTCCCTCTTAAAATTTGTCAGATGCAACTCTAAACACATTGAAAAGACTTGGGTACTTTGACCCCAGGGGAGAAATCCCAGCCCCATTATTGTCAGTCCTTAGCACTGGGTTTGTAAAATATTGAACCATGGCTTGTATCACCCATCATCTTGCAAAATTGAGCCACCCATAAGCAAATGCAAATATTATTACTATGTTGATGTGTTTGTATGGCTTGAGAAGTGATGTATGAGCACCAGACTGAATTATGATCCACCAATTGCGAGAAGAAAGAAGTAGGAACTCTTCTGGTGTCAAGTTGGATGAACTCTCTTGTCGTCTTTACTAGACTCCGCTCAACATCATTTGGGAGCAAACTCCTTTATTTCTGAAAAGAAGGAAGATGTGAAATATGGCTGGAAATCACTGAGCTGAGAGCAGTTTGCCTGCAGATGGGAGACACCGCAGAGTCATGAAGAAGGTAGGGGGGAGAGGTGGGGAAAAAAGGTGACTGAGAGAGGTCTAGGCAAGAGTAGGCTGTATTTGGATATCATGTATGACTCCACCGGGAGGAAAACAAAAACATGCCCACATTTTGCACATGGATGAGGGAAAAAAGTACTGCAGCTTCTACTGGGCTGAATGAGGGTGGTGAGGCACTGGCACAGGTTGCCTAGAGAGGTGGTGGATGTCTCGTGCCTGGAAACATTCAAGGTCAGGTGGGATGGGGCTCTGGAGCAACCTGATCTGATTGAAGATGTGCCTGCTTATTGCAGGAATGTTGAAAGGACCTTTATATCCAACCCAAATTATTCTGTGATACTATGAAATGTGAGGCCCTTAGAAAAGCAGGTTGCCAAGGAGCTTGATATATAGGAGGGCCCCCAAAAAAAGAACAATATGATGTCCTAATTCAGAGTGGATCTCAGACCTTTTTTAAGCCTTCATAAACTGAAAGTGTACTTAAATCCTTTTGCTAAAAACAAATAGTCTGAAATGTTTTTTTCAGATCAGACTTTAGTTTCAGAAAATATGGTTATGAAGTCTGTGTTGTGTTGGGTGCTGCTGAAATTTTGTCTTTGAACTTTTTTTATAATCTAATTGGTTGGCCTCTTTTAGGTTCTCGGAGCAATCTTTGTGTTCCAGGGGAATTTTTGTTACTCCTCAAACAATAATTCTGGAAAAAAAAAAAAAAAAAAAAACCACAAAAAAAGAGGCAAACTCGTGCATTGCACCACCCCACAATGGGCCCACTGTTGATGCCAGATTAAGTGGCCCCAGTGAATGGCCAAGCTCACATCTCTCCGCCCGCCTGGAGCTCCACTCTGCTCTGCCTCTGGGGTTATGATATCATCTCTGAGGTCCTGCAAACACAGCTGAGCTCCACACTGCTCCCATTGTGGGTCCCACTTCTCTAAGTGTGGAGATGGGCATCTCGGCCAAGCAGCAGAGCATCTTCTCTGCAGGAGCTGGGGGTGCATCCATGCCACTCTTTTTCTCCCTACAGATGTTCTTCTCAGTTATCCGTGAAGGCAATGTACTTCCAAAGCACTGCCCACCTGGCTGTGTCCATATAGATCCTATATTTATTGTCCTGCTTTTCCATGTGCGAAGGGAAAATCCTGCACCTATAAAGAGACTTCATAACTGTCTTGACATCAGTTTGAGGTGGGCTAGTTGGCATTTCCCAGGGTCCCCGCTGTCTGGAGGGAAGAAGTCATCTTTTTCTTGCACAAGCTTTCTTCTTGCTTGAGGTTTTGGCTGCTTATCATATGTAAGTGATGCTGTGCTGGTGGACAAGAGGATACCCGAGTGAATACTTCTCTCACCCAAAGCGTTCGTATTTGTCAGGGCTGCTTGCAACTCTTTGCTGACCCACTCTGTGCAGAGGTGGCTGCTTCCAGATTTATGCACTCTGGCACGTGTTGCCTAATGGACCAAGGCTTCTTGTTCAGCACGGCTGACAAGGAGCATCTCTGTCACCACAGCTGACACATGCTTGCTTTGTTAAATGACATAAGATGCTGCTGTGCAAGGCACAAATTCTCCCACACTTTCAGCTAAACAATTTACTACTGTGCTTTATACATCCCTCTTCAGCCCAGCAAGCCAGAGGAACCTGGAGTTGGTTATGTGTGTGTCAGCCTGGCCATCTCTGTCCCATTTGAAACTGCAAAAACAGTGGAGGCAAGGCGGTGCACTGAGCGATTGCCTGACAGGTAAGATTACAACTGTTCTGTGTGACAGCTCTCAAACTGCCTGCTGGGGTTGAGCTCCACATGGCGTTTTTTGCTCTTCTCCACTGTAGCTTCTCCAACCCTCCTACCTCTGCACCCTGCTGGGCGGAAGCAAATCCAGGGGTTTGGAAAGCACGTTTGTGGCTGCAAAATGCAGTATTTTCTGCAAATCAAATGTTCATCAGTGATTGGGAAAACCAGGCTTGATCCCGTGGAAACCACAAGGCCAGTTTTTCCTTGGAAGGCAATTAGCCAGGCACTCATTTGGTTAGGGTGGCTGCGCTACTTTGTAAAACATGACCTTTTAATGAGCTTGGGTTTAAATCTGGGCAATGGATCCGAGTTCCTGCAGGTCTGTGCTGGCAAAGGAAGAACACCAATGGTAAATTTTCATCAGGAGAGGGGAACAGGGGTGATGCAGCTGTCAAAATTGTCTCCGTGCACATCCAGGTCCTGCTCCATATGATGCCATCATACACTCAATCCTGCACCATCACGCTCAGCCTTCCTCCCAAAGCCACGGGGATGCTGCAGCATCCTTGGATGGGCAGTGCTGACTCAGGCACACGGTCCTGTGCCCAGTCCCTGGCACAGCTTTCCCCCAGATATTTCACAACTGGATATAAAAATCCCTGAGTTTGCGACTGCAGTCCCTGCAAGGGGAAGCAGTTAAAAGGCTGATTTCTGCCCTGAACAGCAGCAAACGTCTTTTATTGCCTTTTTTTTTTTTTTTTTTTTAATGTAACTGTCTTGGCCTTAAATATCTAATCCCTTTCTAACAGTCCTGTGGAAGTGGTAGGGCTCTCCACGGGTTAAAGGTGCTGTTTTTCAAGAGGATCAAGTTGTCCACCAGGTCCCCAAAGCCCCACTTGCCCTGGTATGGCTGCTCCTCCTTCTATCAGCAGCAGCTGTGTTCTTCCAGCATGGTCCAGCACGTTCTCCCAGCTTTCTGGGGTTGTCAGGGGGTTATTCCATCACTCAGAGTATTCCCTGACAGTCATGGGAACTGCTGCTCCTGCAGGGGAGAGTAAAAACCCCAGTCTGCCTTAACTGAAAGAGTGATTTAGGAGTTTGACTCCAGGCATATACATTTAAAGATATTGCCCAATTATTTCTTAATTTTTATTAATTACGATTAGTCATTTATGGCCCCTTTTTAATTCAACCTCTCAAGAAAAATATTACTACAAGAAAAAAAAAAAGTCATTTCATGAACATTTAGCAAAAACTACAGCTGCACCATAAAAGAGAAATACTTGGTGGAGGAAGGAATGTTTCAAATCGACATGGGCATGCGAGTTGTCAGGTGGATGGAAAGCCAGCTCTGATCCTGAGGAAAGGGTGACACTGGAGAGGGGCAATTCAGGGAGGAGAAAGTACAGAGTGTAGCATTGCTGGGTTCATCATCAGGCCTGCTGTTAATGACTGGCTTTATGAATGATTTGGAAGCAGTGGGAAGTGTCATGGTAACTGCACTGGAAAATGACACTACACTGGGAAGAGCTGATACCAGTGGTGAGAGCAGAAGAAAGAGCAGCAAGAGATGAGAGGAGGACTGAGGGGTGTAATAGAGGGATTTGATTTGATTCAGACTCTGGGGGCTTTTCCAGAGTTTTCCCCTGGTGAGAGAGCACCAGTAGTGTCTGTAGACATGGAGGGGGCCCATGAGAGGTCAGACAGGAGGGTGTGGTTTGAAGCAAACACCATGGGGATCCTTCCCAGCAGCCTCAAGGGAGGGATGGAGACTTGCCTGTGCCATCAGGCAAGCAGGGGCCCTGTACAACAAAACTGACCAGCTTGGAGGGGCAGGTGATTTCAGAAGCCCCTAGATTATATAGCAGAATGTAATCTAGCGTGTTTAAAAGAAATCTGTAAAAAGTTAATACATTGCTCTGCCTGCTGTGAAGCCCAGCTGAAGGAAGGGGGAAAACCAGAGCCCTAAATCCGGATTAATTTAGAAATTGTATTTACTGATCATCTTGAGAAGCTGTAGGATGAAGCTGAGGGATTGAGGTGCCGTGAGCTGTCAGGGAGGAAACCCTCTGCCCACCGGATGCCAGTGTTGCTCAGCACTAAATCACATGGAGAAAACTCCTGTGGCAAGAGATTATTTGGTGCTTAAAGACACCCATTGCTCCAGCCACCCAAACACCTCCCCTTTCAGCAGCGCACTTGCAACTTATTTGGTGGCAGAGTTAAATCTTTTTGCAATTTGTCATCCCAGAGGTAGGCAAAGGTGGCAAAGCCAAGGACAAAGGACTGTGTAAAATTTTACTTCTGGTAGGCGGGCCCTAAGCAAGCCCAAGCAGAGTTTTATTGCGCAGCTCCTCGGGCTGACAGTCTCCATTAACCATCGGTTAATACTGCAGCGTCAGAGCAAGCCCGGAGTCACGGCCCTGTGCTGTTAGAAAGCGTCCTTCATCCCACCAAAAGACCTCGGGGTGAGAATATTTTGCATGAAGAGCCACCGGTGTAAGAGCTGAGCCTCTTGGTTCTGCATTGCAGTCAGTGTGTCGTGTGCCGTCCCTCCACGCCACAAATAAATTTACAATTTCTCAGCTGGGTGCCTTTGGAAGCCACACGCTAATACGCTTATATGGGAAGAGAGACCAGACAAGGTTCAAATAAAGAGCTCATGTAATAAATAAACATGAGGTCAGTATGGGAACAGCAATAATTGCTTTGTATGACAAGATTTGCATAGCAAACATTTGTGATTAATGTACAGCCAGCGTTAGGTAAGGAGTCTTCACTATCGTTGCTCCATCTGCACCTTCCAATCTTGAAGGTACAGCAGCTCCAGCCAGAGCAATTAGTCACTGTTTACTGAGAGGCAGATAGAGCAAATTTTTTCTAGTTCAATATTTGAGTGAGTTTCGTCTCACAGCCTCCCGTTGGATCCATTTCTGTGACAGGCAGGAATTATCCTTCTTTCTGGGGGTGGCGAGGAGGGATGATTAGCATTGTTGCTAATCCCCTTGGCAAGGGCACAGGCCTCCTGGCCCCTCCTGTTGGCCTCACCCAGGTGATGGTCTCAGGGAGAACCCTAAAAAAGATGCTGAAGATCCTGCCCATCAGGGCTCTGTTTCCCCATTGCTTTTTCTTTCACCTGCCTCTGCCTGCTGGTGAATTGCCCCTTTGCCACTGCTGATGTACACAGAGCTGTCACGGGGCAGTGGGATGCAGCACCGAGAGCAGTAAAACCTCTTCCTTTACAGCCTTCTTTCTGCAGAGCCCAGCTAATTCCTTCCAGCTCAAACTTTCAGCTCTTTGGAGAAAGTCGTAATCCGACTTGAAATACCGTCTTGATTTGGAGATTTTTTTTTTTTTTTTAAAGACAAGCAAGCCTCTGGCTTCATTGGAAAGGAGGCAGTCTGGCTGGAGGGGCAGGGGTTACTCCTCCTCTGAGGTTAATTCCTATGGGAAAATTATTCCATTGGAGCTGGCTGAAGGAAAGACAATCACTGCTGCACTCTTCCACTTAATCTGCTCCAGGGTGCTGGGGAAAGCTGTCAGCATCACTGGGAAGTCACTCCAGGAAGTATTGTGTAGACTAGCTAGAAAGGCGGGAGGAGAGCTCCTTCATGTTGATGACATCCACAAGGGCTTGAGCAGGATGAGGAGGCTGCAAAACCCAATGCATACATTTCGGGGAGGTGAAGTGAAGAACTGAAGGTGTTTTTCTCTTGTGTATTTGCAGCTCTGGCTGAGGCTCTGAGAATGTCAGTCAACTTGTTGAGAGACAGCTACTGTTTCAACCCTGTGATGAGATGTTGAGCTTTTCAGTTACTGTCTCGCCACAACGTTCCTTGCTGAGATGCTGGTCCTCTGGACCTGTCTGTTAGGATGTCTGTGGGCATTTTACTACTGTGCTGAGGTGAGTGGTACTGAGCGCGATGCTGAGCTGGTAGCTGCAGGATATCTGCACTGTAGCTGTCCCCACCTGGATGCTTTTAGGAATGTGCCACAAGGCTGGCAGGGGCCATGAAGATTGTGGATGCATCAGTGGAAGATGTCACGGCACCTCTGAGCATGGACTTGCAGGTAGGCTGGAAAAAGTGGCTGCTCATCCACTGCTTCAGTGCAAAGTCTTCCCACTACCCCACTGAAGAGTGAGCTCCGAGGTACCGTCACCCTACCCTGTTTGCCTTATAACTTTGCCCTCTTTTCTATCCTTTTCACCCTAAAGCTTCCCAGTCACTTCTGCTGAGTGCTGCTTAGCCCTAAATTCACCCTGGAGCTGACAGTGCAGGTGGGGTGCTCTGGTCTTTGTACGCTGTGCAGAGCTGCGAGCACCCAGCGATAGAGTGTTGAGGCAGAACCTAGAAGCACTAAAGGGAGGAGGGTGATGTGCCATGTCCTTGTCCAGATCAGGCGTGGGGTGGGAAGTTCCGCAGCGGAGAGAAGCCTGGACAGGCTTCACGCTGCTCACGATGCTCTTCATTCACACTTCAGCTCCGGCTGCCGCTGGGACGGGCTCAGCCCGCACTGGGGCCGCCGCCACTTAGCGGGGGCTCTGTCGGGAGGCGTCCGCGTGCCCCCTGGGACAAGGGTCGCTTCCCGTCCCGGCTGTGTGGGGAGGTGTCCCTGTGCCCCTCTGAAACAGGATCGCTCCCCGCTCCGGCTGTGCCGCCTCACGGGACGGCAAATTTCCCTCAGGGAATCGTTCCCTCGGGGGACCCCTCTCTCGGGGCTTTCGCAGCCTCCCCTCTGCCGCCCCCCCTCACGTTGGGGTCTGCCCGGGGTGCGCCCCCGGCCCTCACTTTTGGCGGAGAGGGGCGGGGGGAAGGAGCGGGAACGTCTCCCGGGCAGCGGCACGCGCGGCCCCGCAGGTGCGGAGCGCCCCTGTGTGAGGGGGGGCGGCGGTGCGGGGCGGGGCGGTCCCGCCGTGCTCGGCCCCCGCCCGCCCCTTCTTCGCTCCGTCCCGCCGCTCCTCCTCCCTCACCCCCCCAATTCCTTCCTCCTCCTCCTCCTCCTCCTCGCGCTCCCGCCGCTCCGCTCCGCGCGTGCTGGCGGCGCAGCGCCCGCGGGCCGGCACCGGCGCGGCCGCCCCGTCGGCGCCCGCGGAGGGGCGGCGCTGGGGGCGGTGGCTCCGCGGCAGCAACTTTTGGGAGCCGGCGGCGGCAGCGCGGAGGCTGCGCGGGGGATGGCGGCGGGGAGGCAGCGGCGGCGCTGAGGCAGCAGCGGCGGCGGCAGCGGCGGCGACGCGATGCCGGCGGCGGCCGGGGGGCTGCTGTGGTGGAGCTGCTGCGTCCTGGCGGCGGCGGCCGGGGCCCCGCGGGCCGCCGCGGCGGCGCAGGCAGGTGAGTGAGCGGCAGGGTCCGCGGGGAGGGGCGGCGCCCGACCGACAACTTCTGCGGGTCCCCCGGCGTGCGGGAGTTCGCGCGGGTCCCGCGGAGCGGCGGCGGCCAGAGGGCGACAGTCCCCCGCGGGAAGCGGAGCGGAGCCGGCGGTCGCGGATCGCCCGCGCAGGAGCGCTCCGTGTCCCCCGCTCGCTGCCTCCGCCCGGCCCTGGGGCCGCCCTTCCCCGCCGGAGCCCCGGCCGGGCGTGGTGCGTGTCACCGCAGGTGCCACTGATGCCCCGACGGGGCTGCGCTCCCGAACTTCCCATCGCGCCGCGCCGGGCGGGCGAGGCAGCGTTCGTTCCCCTTACACCTGTACATTGGTCCGTACGGCGTGTCCCAGCACCGCGGCGTAAACACAGGTCCGAGGGTGTTTGCGCACAGAGGAGGGCGAGCAGGCGGCTTGGAAGTTAACGCCGGAAAACGCGCTTTTTTCCTCTGGCAGGGATTTTTTAACTTTCTGGAGGGAAACTTGAAGCGTTGTCTTGAATTTTGTTTTCCCCTTGGCATCGGCGCAGCTCTCCGCCGCCGTAGTACGGGCTGTGCCGGTTCAGTTGCCCGGGAAGGGCACGGGGATCGCCCCCCGCCGCATCGCCCCTTTGCTGTGAATAAAACATTAAAAGGAAGTCTCTTCAGTCTTTGTAACTTTGCTTTTTTTTTGGTTGGTTGTTTATATTTTTTTCCTTCCCTCCCCGTTGATGCAAAATTTATGGTGTTTGGGCGGTATTGGTGCAACAGCTCCTCGTTCTCACAATTCAGTTTATATTTTGCGGCTTTATGTAACAGAGAGGAGAATAGGTTTGGTGAGAAGCGAAGGAAGCGTGTCCCAGCTTTGCCTGCCTGGTTGGCCTTTGCAGGTGGTTTTGGATCTTGCGGCACAGTTTACTTTTTCAGTGTGTGATTGCTTCCTAACCCTCAAAATCAGAAGGGTTGAAAAGCTGGGCTATTGCTTTCTCATATGTGTTCTCTTCCTGCAGTTTGAATTGGTAAATCCTAGCTGAAGGAGAATGGCATTCCTTGTTTCACAGGCTCTGCTTCACTGTACCTTTCTACCTGCCTCCCTATTTACGCACAGCCTGTGGTTTCCCTTGATTTGGTACTTTTCTGTCTCGCACTTTCTCCATAGCCTGCCCCGCTTTCGGGCAGCCATCCCCACTGGATTCTCCCATGCTCTCCTTCCCACTGTTTGAACCTGGCTGTTGGAGTGGACTCTCACAAAGACTGGATTTATACCTCAGTGAAAATAAAAAGCATTGGTCTAGGGTCTCTCGCCTGCCTTCCTGCTGCCTCCGGGGAAGCCTCCTGGATCTGTGCTGCTGAAAAGCCTCTGTGCCCTGCACTGTGCAAAACAGAAAATCCGTTTATTAGAATAACAGTGTTGGACTGACATTTCCTGTTTGGAGGAATTTGGGCACTGCCGTGGGCACTGGCAGCTAGATTGAGTCTTGGTGCTTGCTGAAATAGCAAGACAGGCTGGACAGGGAGCCATGATTTGCAAGTATTTAGGACCCCCCATACATTTGGCTCGCTTGGCTTTTGGGGGCATTAGGATGAGGCTCTGGTTGCCGCCCTCATTTTCAGTGCATCAGGAGAGATGCTGATGCCTTTGCTCATGCAAACAAGCTGTTGGCCAAACTTTTGATTTCATTATCCCATGTGTGTTGGTTAAGATGCAAATGCCTGAATACATTTGGGTTTTCTGATTTCTCCCGTCTCCGTGCTTGGGCATATAATGTTTGCAGTGTACAGCTCAGGCAGGGTCACGTGAGCCAAACAGCTTGGGCTGTTACCTGGAAGCTGGCAAGTCTTTGTTCTGCTTGGAAATAGCTGATAAATTAACTCCATTTTCTGATATATGGGGCTGGTGAGTTGTTAAATAATTATAGACAAATTAACTTAGTGCTGTTTGAAGTATTTAGCTGCTCTGAGAAATTAATTGTACTTCAAATATTTTTGCAGGTGTTGTTTTTTTTCTTTTTTTTTCTTTTTTTTTTTTTTTTTTTTTTTTTTTTTTTTTTTTTTTTTTTTTTTTTTTTTTCTTTTTTTTTTTTTTTCCTTCTCTCCAGTGAGGAGCGTGTGCAGCTGATGTATGGGCAGGCTTTAATTTCATGCCACTGCTCCTCTCCAGGCCATGTTGGATGGGACACGCCACATGCCTTTGGAGAGATGCAGCTCCTTTCCTTTGCAGGAGCCCTCTTTGGCATCTCTCCCATTTACTCCGCCACTATGTCTATTTGATGGTTAAAATTAGGCTGAGCCCTGAGTGCCTTCCAAAGGCACGATAAATATTGACTGGGAGTTTCTGCCTGTAACTGCCATCATATGGCTCAGCCCCCGCAAAGGAACTGTCCCGTCTTGGCCTTTTCACCCGAGGGCAGTGGGTGCTATTATGAACTCAGCATCCCTCCTGCAAGGCCCATTATCCCCCCATGCAGCCCTTTAGGTGTGAGGGGTCTGTGGGGAGGTCTCTGCTTTGTGGCCAGGGCAGGCTGCCACTGCCCCTGTGTGTCCCGGGAGCCCTGTGAGCCAGTACTGCTGCAGGACAGAGAAGACTGGATGTGGGGTCATTCCCAGGGAACCTGGGACACCTTTGGCTCTGGGTTGCACCATGCATTGGCACTGCTGAGTGCCCCAGTGATTTAACTCTGACTTTTTCTATTTTATTTTTTATTTAAGAGATGGTAATTGATGTTTATGTGTATAGGTTTTGGCACTAGGAGCTGCGCTTGTAATTAACATGAAAACAGTCATAATAAGGACCTGAAATACATGCCTCTGAGGAAACCAAATGAGACTTGGCAGTAGTAGCTTACAAAGGAAGAAATCCTTCTCCTGAGCTTGCACAGTAAGGAAACAGGATGGGTAGCAGGGAAAGGCATGTTTGGTCCCTTGGAGCAAGACAACAGAGGGCCCAGTACCGTGTGGGTGCTCTGAGCTGAGCACCAGGTGCTGCTTGGCACTCCTGACCCTAATTAGTAATGCTGAGTTGTTCCGTAATGTGTTCTTAGTTTTCTAGCAGGTCTAAGCCCCAGACCTTAATTTAACTAAATGTTTTCTTCTAGTTTTCAAGGGATTTTAGGTTTTGTTTGTTTGTGGGTTTTTTGGTTTGTGGGTTTTTTTTTTGCTTGTTTGTTTTCTTTGTTTTTTGTTTTTAATTAAATTTAGGCAAACCTCAGCAAGTTCACTTGCACCGATCTGTAAGCAGAGCCTGTCATCCAGAGCGTGCACATCTTCAGAGGCTTTCTGGAGAAACACCTCCATATGAGTCACTGGCCAGAGCTGGTGAGCTGCTGGGGTGGGTGCTCAGCCTTTTCTGGGGTTGGTGCTGGGGTGCAGTGGGGTGCACGGGCCAGTGAGCCCGCAGCCTTGCTGTGTGAGCATCTCTAGGTGGCAGCAGCCCCCAGGAGCTCCCAGCCAGCAGGACATACAGCCCGGAGTGGTGGATGTGATTTCCCAGGCTCTGGTCCTGCTGCTCAGCTTTCCTCTGCACCCCTTTCCTGGGCTGGGGAGCAGCTTTTCAGCTTAGTGAGGAATCAGCCGTCACTTGAGTCCTGTCCCCAGTTCCTGTGCCCATACTTGTGGGACAGGGAAGGTGTGGTAACGCACTGGGAGAGTAACCTAAAGACTGTGAAGTGTTTAGTATGAGCAACCAAAGTAGCTCAGGTGACTTTTTCTGGAAGACTCGTTAAGCTAACCAGTAAGTCAGGACCAGACTGATGACTGGGTATGGAAGGTGAACGAGTTCAAACTGGGAATTAAGTGCATGCTCCTAATAGTGCAGTAATGGTTGAGACAAGCCAGGAAAGGAGCACCATTAGCTCAGATCAGATGGTCCTTCTACAATGTTAAAAAGGATATATGTAATGTTGATGTTAAATTTCTTTACTTGTTAAAAAGAATGGTGTAGCCCATAAGTTTCTTTTCTTTCTCCTGTTTTTAAATGTTCC
Organism: Empidonax traillii; assembly: GCF_003031625.1. Taxonomy (NCBI): domain Eukaryota; kingdom Metazoa; phylum Chordata; class Aves; order Passeriformes; family Tyrannidae; genus Empidonax; species Empidonax traillii. Next base: position 1,379,425 of record NW_020955477.1, read on the forward strand.
TTCTGGGTATTTTCTCAAAATGCAGGTGCTTTTGCCTCACAACGGTCCGTCATATCTTTAGGGGTGGTAAGGGTGGTGGTTGGTGTGGGGCGATAGGATGGTTCCCTGGAAGCTTCTGAACTTGTGTTGTGTCCTGCCTGTGCAGGCTGGGGTTTCATGCTGTGCAACCAGGCATTCATGCTCTTACGACCACTGCCAAGCGATGGCAGCTCTGTGGAAACAGCTAAGCTGAGTCTGCCCTTGTGTGCTCTGCACACTCTCAGTGCACTGAGGCAATTTTGCTGGGAAAGGAGAGAAGGCTTGTTCCTGGGATTTGGTTTTTACTGTGGCAGGAGTGAAGGCAGGAGGGGGTGACTGCAGCCAGACTGTTTCCGTGAATCACACGTGTGCTGACAAGTCCTTAGGGTGTGCAACAGGCTCTCGTTTCACTGACTTAAAGGTTTTGCAAACAAGCACAGGCTGCTGGTGGATTTTATGTGTGCCCACGTAGCCAAAGCTGAATTATCCCTTGGGAGTACTGCAGTCTGCCAGAAAGATCCATCATTTCAGCAACTTTAGTTAATGTTTGTTTAGTGACTTCTTGCTTTGGAGGAGCAGTTTAAGCTGTACTCAGTGGCTGTTCCCTTGTGACGAGCTGTGTGTTCACGTGATGAATGGTCTCATTTCTACTGTCCGCTACCTCTGCTGGGCATACGGGCACATGCCAAGCCTCCTGAAGTCTTTGAACAGCTGCTGCTATTTATAGCTCCTTATTTTCTTCTTTTCCCCAGCCTGCCAGGGAAACTTGTCCTTCTTCCCACTTTGCATAAAGGGTGTGCAAAGTCCAGGGTTGATGAATATTTGCTTCTGCATCAGTGATATGTGAGGGTTTGATGCTGGCTGGTGTTTGGGCAGCAAAGTCAGTAATTCAAACTGCAGGAGCACATGTTGGTTATACTTTAAACTTGTGCTGTAAGAATACCGAGAACATAAATATGCACGAGGAGTAGAAATTCATACTGGAAGAATATCGAAATATTTTTCTTTTCCAGTGGTAACTGCTTTCCGTTTCCATGCCTGAAGCCTATAAAATCTAGCTCATGACAAAGGAGGAGGTGGGAAAATAAAGTAAATAAATGGGAAAGTAAACCTCAAACTTTTAGTCGATTCAGGCATTTTTGACCTCTAAAAAATGATCAGTCATCATACTGTGTTTCTGTGAAGTCCTTTTTAGAGATTTCTAAGATATATTCATTTCATGTTCGTTCCTCTCTCTTGTGATGTCTGTGCAGCTACACGTACGGTAACTGAATGGGCATTTTATAACTCCATCTTTCTTAATCTTTTTCTAATAAATCAATGGTGCAACGTGGGCTCTTGTCACATGATGACATGACTCCTGTGTCTCATCACCAACCGCTGTTAAGCTTACAGAAATACAGAACTTGCAGAAATCTTCCAAAACCCCATCAGGGACCAGCCTAAGCTGAGACCAGTGCTGAGCTGCTCCATGACAGGCTGGTCTCCCTCCTAGGCTGTGCCAACATGGGAGTGAGGGGGAAGTTGAGCTGTGGGACTTGCTGCTGACAGGCTTTGAATTCATATGGAGAGGCTACTGTGGCACTGCAGGGAATTATCTGACCCTTTGTCTGCAGCTGCTTGACTAAACTGCCTAATAAATGTCAATTAAGAATTGTGATACCTGACCTCTCTCTTTTTTTCACCCTTCCCAAGTCCTGTGGCATCGTGATTCATGAAGGAAATGGATTGAGCCAGAGGAAGGTTAATGAAAAAAGCTTCCATGCTGTAAAAAAAACCCCAAAAAAAACCCCAAAACCAACAACAAAACCTTCTGAACAAGGTCGGGTTATGGAAAAGTTGGAAAAGCCCGAAGCTGTAAAACAGCAACGTGGCCTTGGCTGTGAAAGCACACTACTCTTGTGTCCTGAGTTGGTGATGATTCACAGGGTAAAGCTCTGAAACCTATCCCTGTTCTTCTGACTTCTGGCATGGTGTGGCTTCTGCTGCTCCTCTAGGACTCTCCAAATGGTGCTTTCATACCTTTGTCTCCTGTTTTCCCCAGAAAGCATCTCCTGTGGGGCAGGCACCTCTCTGTTGTGCTTGCTGCCCGGCAAGGTCCCTGAGCAGATACTGCAGATGTGCTTGCGCGGTTTATGTTTAATCGTGTGCTGAAATAACAGCACAGAGCTGAACGTGCTGGGGAGAGATTTGTGTCGGTGTTGTGCTCGCCTGAACCCCAGCGAGCTGCTGAGGACCTTCTCCTGGGGATGCAGCCTTTGTGGTGGGAGCTGGAACCAGCAGGTCGGAGCTGCTTTGGTGCACGCACGGGAAGGGAAATCATCACACTTAACTTGATACATATCCTAATGTTCAATTTCCATTAATTGAAATTACGTTGAAATATTGAATGTTTTAAGCATAAAAGTTTATGTACCGTGGTTAGTATGCTAATGGAATATTTTAGTGGTCTTTTAAGGTTAGTGTCGCAGCCAGATGCAACCATAAGCATTTGTTCCTAAGAGTTGTTTTGCTTTAACCCCTTTTCTAAGAGTGTCCATGTTCTGGTGAGTGTTCATTGGCTGCACTGTGGTTGACATCCAGCTATCATTTTAAGGTGCTCTTTTTTTCTTTTTTTCATCTGATTCACTATGCAAAGTTGAATTGTAGTTATTTTTGCTCATTATCTTTGGCAGTAAAAATGTATTTATCTAAATTTAAATTGCTGTTTGCTGAGGATATGTGACAGTATTTAGAATTCAGTATTATTTTATTATCTCTTTGAAGGGATAAAAAAAGGCTCATTTATTTCAAGAGATATTTCTGCAGCATGTAAAAATACCAGTGAAGTAGCTAATGTTTTCCAGTTGTTGTTGACTTCAAATTTAGCAACCATTGTCCCTGTTGATATATTTGATGCTCTAAAAATGTACTTGCCATTAAGTAGGAAGCTGAAGTGATTGGTAGGCAGATAATATTCTTTAGTAGCTATTAATAATGCTCAGAGGACATACGCATTGGAGCGTATGGAAAAAGCCGTGGAATTGTGTAGGATGGAGGCAAAAATAATGTATATAGCTGTTTTATTTGAAAGCCGTCCTTATGTGCTGCAGCAGTTGCTGCCTGAATTAGCACATCATGAGCAAGAGAAACCGATATGCGAACCGAATGGTGTGCGGCTAATTTTGTTTAGAAAATTGAGGTCCAATCCCTGCTCTTTCACGTCCTCTGTGAGCTGCCTCAGTCCCGGTGAAATGCGCAGGGTCCTGATTCTGCAGGGGGGCTTCGGTGGTGTAAGGCGGCAGTTGTTCCCCCCAGAGCCAGCTCAGCTCGTGGGAACAAGGGAATTAGTATCCCATTAAGAGAAAATAGAAATCTTCTAAACGAACGTCAAGCCCTTGCAACTCTTCTCTCTCATTTTTTCTGTTCCTTTACCCAGTGGAGGACTTTTGTGGCCGCACTGGGAGTTTCTCCCTGCATTTCGCAGCTTGGAGTATTTCTTTGTCTCCCAGAGTCTGGAACCGCTCTTAAAATCATGCCCGTTTGGGTCCTCTCGTGCAACACGTTTAAAACTGCTGCCATCTCACCCAGCTGTGCAGTCCTGGTGTCACCCAGGGCTGTGCTGTGTGTTGGGAAGACTGTATTAGAAAAATGTAGAATTATTAGAGCCTGTGAATAGCAGTGATAATTTGTGCAGCGTTTATGTGGCCCTGGTGTTGCGTGACACAGTGAACTCATGAGCTACCTTTGTTTCTGGTGTCGCTTCACGTGTCGCTGTGAAACTTCATTATATCACGATATAATGAGCAGCTGCTGTGTGGGTAATGTGGTGCCTGCAGCACAGGTGGGGGGTTCTTTCTGGAGCTGCCAACAACTGTAGGGATGCTTCACATTTTCCCAGGCTTGGTCCAGCTTCTTAGAAAGGAAACACAATCACATCTGTGCTGAATGTTTCTGACTGCCCAGGGGTTTTGCTGTTGAGCTCGAACTTTAATAAAATTGCTAGTAAAAAGCTATTTAAGAAGCTTTTTCTTTCTTATGGTAGCCAAAAGCTGGGAACAGGAAGGAGATGGCTTTTTTTTTTTTTTTTTAAATAAAATATCAACAGATTTGCGCAGTCTTGCTGGCCACAAATGTCTTTGTTAAGTTTTTCCCCAAGATAGTTGATTTGTGAGAATCTTAGTCTTTAGTAAAGAAGAAAAAACATCTTTAGCTGCTTTGTGTGCAGAGAAAAGTTAGAACTCACATAACTTAAGAAATGGGGGGAAAAGTCCAAGGATTGTTTTTATAAGCCACGTTCCTTTCTATGATTTTGCGGAGGGGCTGGTTGAATTATGGTTTTGCAATGTCTTGCAAATACTACTGGTGGAATTGGAGATGGAAACGTGGGTTTATTAAGATTTAGTAGCTTCAATCCAATTGCTGCCATGACACGTGGTTAAGGCATTAAAATACATGGGTTATGCCTCATGCTACATTAGAGCAGTTACTGGGTAGTTGTCCTCTGATACTGGAAAACGAGCTTGCTGTCAATTTGAATCATCTCAGTGTTGCTGAAGGCCCATAGAAATGAGACAAAACACTGAGAATAGTAGCTTTCTCCAAATAAAGGCCATAGGAGTGTGTGTGAATTTTTAGGTCCTGTTTGTCCCAGATGGATCCTGTCCATGTGGGCAAAAACCTTGTACTCCAACACTCAATACCCTTGACTTTTCCTGAGTTAGAAGTGTTTAAATTGTCCCAGGTGACAGGAGAATTGATGACACTTGTTTCCTTTTGGTTTTTGGGGGCTGTTTTTTTTTTTGTGTGTGTGTGTGTTTTTTGTTTGGTTTTTGTGTGTGTTTGTTTGTTTTTATCTAGTCTGGCTGGATTTTGCAGTGATGTGATAAAAATGATGTCAACTCCTGGTACAGTGTTCGAGAGTGAATCCTTTCTGTCTTACTGATGACTGGATCCTTCTTCCTACAGGGGAGCTTTGGCATAGGGTAGCCTCTGTCAGGTTTAGATTTGCTTGTGTTGCCTTCTGGGGCCATTGTTTGTCCTGAGCTTTAATGCTGCCAGTGTTTCCCCGGGGCTTGGATGGAGTTTAAGCATTTTATGAAGCAGTGCTTCTGCAGGCTGGTGGAGGATGAGTGCTGGAGCAATGCCAGCAAGGAGGAAGGATGCACTGCTACCTGGGTGGCTGCCCTTTGATTGGGATGGTGCTGATGTGAGCCAAAGTGCCAGGGTTTCTTGGGATCCCTGCTGACTCTTGCAGAACATGCTGAAGATCACTGAAGCTCATCTTATGTGTGTTTCCTAAACCAGTGGTTGAATAAATTCTGTGAGAACCCGTACAAACTGAAGCGTGCCTGTGCTTCCAGGAATATCTGGAATAAAGCCTCTGTTTATTTGGTGGCACAGGCTCAGAGGCTTATTTTGCTGGGTAAAATAAGGCTTTCCTTGGGAGTCACCAGTATGAGGTGGTAAAACAGCATAATTTCTTGGATCACAGAAGCCTGACTTAGTAATATTAAGGAAGGTGTATCTGTGTGCCACAAACTGTAGGACCTCAGTGTCGTGTGGAGATGTGATAGAAATAAACATCAGTGGCAGGTACCAAAGGAGCAGGGAAGGGCAGGGAGAGGAGCAAACACCAGCTCAGATCCTCTGTGGCTTATGATGCAGGTGCGGTGGATGAAATACAGGCCCGAGGGCATTGAAATTACTTTTCCCTGGGTCTCTGTGAGGGTTTGTGGCTCAGGGACTGTGATACCAGGTCTTTCCACTGACATGCATCCCAAGGGAGCTGGAAGTGGCTACCTTAGTGGTAGTCTTTAACACTCTGCTGAGTTTCTTTCCCACCAAGTTTGGGTTTCCAACAATATGATTACTTATGGATTTGTAAGTCAGAAATAGCTTGGTAATTGCTATATTGCTTTGCCTGCAGTAGCAACAAGCGTCTTAAATTTAATGCATCATCCACACAGAAAATTGATATTTGGCCAAAACTCGCAGGCTCTGACAGCTAATCTTAAAGAGCTTTCGCTTGACATGTAAAATAGAGACTTGTGGTTGACATGCACAGGAAAATTGACGGTATTTAGGATTATTCCATAAAAGAAAAATGCTCCTTACGATTGGCTGAAAATACTTGAGGATGATTAAATTTAGATAGAAACCTCTCCTTAGAGGTGAGCAATGTGAAGGTTTGGGACATCAACTGCTTGGATCACATGGAAAAAACCCTGCTTCAACTCATAATTCAAAGCCTGAATTTTGCTTAATCTTCAAGGTTTGTCTGATGAAACTGTACTCATGAGCTGCTGACCGGCTTGCTAATAATAGGTTTCTTTTAATGTGCTTTTACTTTGATTTTTCTCCCTAGAATACATCCTAAGTAGCAAGAATGCCCCAGAAGTCTTTCTCTGGAAGAATAACAATCAGGAACTTTACATTTTTTTATGATGAAGATACCTGGCACGTTGTACAGATACATGTTTATTATGTATTTGGCTTTCAGTTGCAACTGAGAGGACTCGAAGTTTCAGCACAGAAACTTGTGGCTCAGTTTGGTGACCACATGCTGCTTTACAGGGTAACATGATGCTCTTTTTTGGGTAAATACGCATTTCAGCGTGTTTTTTTAATATTTGGTTTAGAGTCAGTAGGTCTGGATGACTTGGCTTCAGAACTACTCAATATCTATTTATTAAATACAGCGCTTGTGTTCAACACAAAATGTAAGACTGAATTTCAAAATTAGGCCCACACAATTATGCAATCAGGTAATCATGCATGTAATTGCTTGCACAAATGGTCAGTTAGATGTCTAACTGTCCATTTGCATGCAAAATGAACTGATTTTGCAAATTGGGCTTGAATACTCACGGTAGAAAACATAGCTTTCTAGAGGTGGCTGTGTTGTCACGCCTTCCCCTTCCATTGGTGCCCTCCTTCTGTGAGACTGGTATGTTTAGTCTTCAGTGCTAGGAAAAAGCTGCTGACACTGAAGGGGAAAGTGTCTTTTCACTCTGAAATTGATTACATATTGATGTAGATGTTTAGTGAGCCGACAGCAGGTTGAACAGGAAAACTATGGATGCAAGTGCATCCATCAGTACTGTCCTCCGTGGCTGCAGAGTGCCGTACTTACATTACTCATACAGTGGATGGGTTGGTAATGCTCTCAGTGCAATGCATACAATCAGAGCAAGGGGCAGGAATGTGGTGGGCAGCCCCTGTGCCAAAGGGCTACTAATTTCAAGCCAAAGATGAGTAGAAAAAGATGTGATGCCGAGGAGCCATGTGGCTCACCCACCCTTACACAAGTCAGGGGCAAAGCCAAGAGCAGCAGTGAGCTTTCTTAAGTCCAGTGTGCTTGGAGTTGGCTTTTGTTGAGGCCTTGCGCTGCAAAACTGTGACAGTTGCTGAAAAGATCATGATGGGTATGTGTGCCTTACACCAGTGCATATATTAAATTTAAGATCTACTAACGTGCACACAACCTAATTGCTCTGACCTTTACTGTTTTGAAAACATTTGATGTGTTGCTTTTGCAGTAGCAAAAAAATTTGTTGGATTTGAATATTTATATATTTATATATTTATATTTATGTATGCCCTTCAGAGTTACCTTTTTTGCCTTTTTTTAATCCGCTGTGCTTCCAAGATACTTCTTTTCAATGAAAGAATTCAAAGCAATGGCTGAGCAACCTGTAGAAATACTCACAATGACCACTTCGCAGTTAGAGCAAGTGATTGTTCATCTGGCACAGTCTCTGGGTGCTCCCATGAGCAAGGCCTTTGGTCTCTCTGTGGCTGTTGCCATAGCATGTATTCGGACACGAATTCTTCTCTTTCTAAAAACCCAGAATAACTGTGTAATTGGCTCAGTGTGTGTGTAGGCTCTAACCCCCAAAGACAGGTGGTGGTGTTTTGTTAACAAAATATGGCACTTCAGAGGAGGGAGTACTTGTTAGTGCCTTTAGAGAAGGGCGTGCATTTGTGTTTCTCTTCAGACTGTGATAAAGGAAATATCGTTGTTCAGATTGTTCCCACAGGGCAGGGAGCCACACTCCCATGCATGGCATCCTCTGACTGTGCACGTGCACATTTTAGAGCTCAGTGGGGCACTTTCTCATGTGTGACAAGATGGATTTGGCAGGAATCTTTAGGATTTGTCTGAGACATCCAGAGTTTTGAAGCTCTGAACAGATGAAACCATAAGCTGGCGTGGGGAGAGCGCAGGTGGGCGTTATAAATTAAATATATCTCTTTAAGTGCTTTGAGTGGAGTTTTTCCTTGCAGCTTCAATGACAGTGGTGCCCCTGTGCTTGCTTGCTTGCCTGTGTGGGTGCTCCTGTGCAGAGTGCCCATCACTCCTGTGTAGGTGGGTTGAGAAGCAAATCCAGTTTCTCACGTGTTCCTCATCATTAAAATCTTGCCCTTTGAGCCGAACCCTGCTGGTTTTCCCGAATTTCTTTACAAATTCCAGTGTGGGTGATTGTATTTTCTTTATTCTTCTGTGTAAGGGTCCATCAGCCTTTGGAGAGGATGGGAGCTCAGTAGGGGATTTGTGGGCAGGAGCTGCTGGCTCCATGGTATTATTTGTGGGCTTGGTGTTGCTGGACCTCTCAGAGCATGTAGATGTTGCTGGAAAAGTTATTTTGGCCACCTGCTCACCTTTCTGCTGTGGGAACCCTCAGGATTGGGAAACAGAGTCTTGAAGAGTTGAAAGCTCTCCAGAGCCATGCATTTCTAGTCCATGTTATCAGTTCAGGCTTGTGAGATGAGGCATTCCATAAATCATTTCCATAAGGCATTTCAGGATAGGAAGGATAAAAAAAATGCACTATGTAAATTAGAATACTAATTATATTATCAACAGAGGAGCTCATAGCTATCCTTGCTCCTTAGCAACTTCTGTGCTTTGTTCCAGATAGTGCTGTGAGAAAATGCAGATGAAAGGGTTAAAGCATGTTGTCCAGGAGGACACTGCACTGTTCTCTGTCATGTGCTGGTGCTGTGTGATTTACAAGCACTGTGGGATCACTGGGCTGTCAGGCTCGACCCCACAGTGGGTGTGGGGGGTAAAAGCCTGTGGGATCCCACAGGAAGCTTTCAAAGCCTTTCTGCATTCGTGTTTGGATCACTCTGCCTCCTCAGAGTCACCGCTGCAACTTCCACAACCTCCAATACCGACTAGTTTATCTCTTAATCTGGCCATGAAATAAAAATATTAGAGCTGAATTAAGAGATCTTTTTATTAAGGCAGTTCTGGCATACTGTGAGCAATCTAAAAATAGGCTGTGGATATTCTTGATCTTTAGAGACATTAGCCTACCTTTAAAAAACAAGTAAGGAATGTGGTATTTTATACATGGCTCTCAGCGCTGTATGAAAAGAAGCAGACTACAAAGCACAGCGCAGGGAAATTGATTCATCATCAATTTATTGCTTGGAGCTCTAGGCAAACTCATCTCAAGACAGAACAGAGATCTATAAAATCTTTTCATCTGAAACTATGAATTAAATTGGGAGGAACTGCTGATGAGACCAGAACCAACCCTTAAACCAGACATTCTTTTGGGAACGGGTCTCCTGCTGCAAGCCAAGGGGAGCTGGAGAGATGATGCCGATTTTCACCAGCCAAGGATGTGGAACTTAAATCTTATTACCCTATTTCTTTCCTTTCAGTGAATCTGGCTTATGAAGGAACAAGCCTACAATACTCCCCCCCCGCTCTGCCCACCCTTGATTTCAGTATAATTTTTCCTTTTTTCATCAGTGCATCTTGTTAATCTTGCATTTTCTTTTCCTGATGTGTACTTCTTTTCTTCTATTGCGTGTGTGGATTCTTAAACCTTCTAATAACATGGAAACTTGCCTTTTTCAGCAGGAAGCCTCTGAAAACAAGCTGATGCATCTCCATTGTCAGATCGCTATATAAATAAATAAAATCTCTTCATACATTCCCTTCAAAGAAACAAGTGAGACAATGCTCAAGAACTTCTGCCTGGTTTTTTTTGGGTTGTTTTTGTGTTGGGGGAAGCTGTGTATGTCAGCCACCTGTAATAAATAGCACTGCAATGAGAAGCGACAGCCTCATTCACCTTGCATCCATGCAGAAATAACTAAGCTCTCTTCCCATGCCTTGGAATAAAAAAAAAAAAAAAAAAAAAAAAAGGTGAGAAAGGAAGGAATTAAAGAAAAGAATTGACCTTGGCTTGCAGTCGCTTCTGTACTGGCAGGGAGCAATCTACCAGGGAGGCACTGAAGTTTGCTGGCCCTTGATGCAGGCGGTGCATTGCCTGTGTTACTGCAAGCTTTTCAGCCCAGAGTGCATGAAGTGTCTTTCTCCTGCTGCCTGAGAGTGTAGTTAGCTGAGCTCTTAATTGGCAAAGGACAGTATTTTGGAAGGTTGAAGTATTTTAACGGGGGGGGGGGGGGGAAGGAAAAAAAGGAAAGAAAGAAGGGTTTATACAATAATGAGGTACACTGTAGTCAGACTGCTTCTCTGCAATTGGTTATTTTTTTTATACCCTCAATTTGTCATAATTTATGATGAAGTTAAGGTAATTTGGAGGCTTTCCTGCAAATTAAAATATATGCTAAATAAAAGGGGGAAAACATAAAAGGCTTTTAAGAGAACTGGTGGAAGGCAGACCAAAGGAAATGTATATCTTTCTGTTTGTAACATTGGCTGTTAAATCTGTAGATGGTTTTCTTTATTGCTTTCTCATTGGAGTGTTTGATTTTTGAAGTTCATAAAACACTGGGAAAAAAAAAAAAAGAATGTTTCTTTGATAGGGTTATTATGTGCTGGTTTTATATCAGCAGCTACCTGCCCTTTCCCTGTGAAGACTCTCCATCTGTTCCTCTCTGTGCTGGGATATCCAGAAAGTTTCTAGGGGTTGGGAACCACAAGCTCCACTGGCTTTGGGGTCCTGTGGGTGTGGCCCTGCTGTGTGGGGTGTCATGGGTGCCCCTGTCCCGTGGTAACCTGTCATGGGGGCTGCTAAGCCCGCTGTAATAACCTGGCACTTGCTGCGATATCCAGCATGTCGGGGATGACTAAACTTCTCTTTTGCTTTGCCTGGGAGAGGCAAATGGCAGCTGTTGTGTTGTTTTAGCATCAAGCTACATCTGAGCACAGTGTTATTTTTGGTGTGTCTGTGTGTCTGCCTGTCTGTTGCCGATATACAACCACACAGGCCTGTGTTGGAGACCTGCCTGCAAAGACGTGGTTTCCCCTGTGAAGGTGAGAAAGGTGGCAGGATGCAGCAGAAAGACAGAAACAGTGTGAAGAGAACACACAAACCTTTTTTTTTTTTTTTTCATGGATCTTTTCTTTGTTTGCTTTGTTTTGTTTGGTGTTTTTTGGGGTCCCTTTCAGGCAAGGATCACTTGCCGAACATCATCATTGGCTGGGTTCATCCTGTAGTATACAGTTATTGGCCTTGCCCCTTGCTGACCAAGTTATCTCCCCTATCAGTGGGCCTGGTCAAGGCTCCTTGTGGTAGGAAAATGCAGGTTTTGCAGCAGGAAAGGCTTCAGTCCCTGTTAGCTTGTTAGAAGAAACATATATATATATATATATATATATACATATATATTCCACTGGCAGCTGCATCCCCATGTGGGGCACACTTAGAGGTGCCACCTCCCTAAAAAACACACAAAAACATCTGCTGGGGTTTTGCTTGTACTGCCCAACCACGTCCTTTCCCGCTGACAGGGAGCAGAGGTCCTCCCCAGAAAGGAGTTGGCGCCGTCCCAAACTTCAGCAGGGGTAGGAGCAACATGGGGTGGGGTGGTGTGGTGAAAAGTGGGCTAGCGGGACATGAGACATGCTGGTGGCACTGCAGCAGAGAGGCTTTGGGATGGGGGATATAGGGAGGAAAAGAGTTCATTTTGTATTTAATCCTCAGTATGAATAGAGTGGGATGCTCAACCCTTTTTTCTGCATTTTCTGAGTTACAGGGAAGATGAGCAGGGAAAAGTTCTCCCACTGCTTCTATTTCTTGGTGGGGTAAAATTTTCTTACAGCAGTTTCTTTGTTATATATTTATTTGATATTCAGTGTATAAGCAGTAAAAATAACGAAGCCACTTCATATTCCTGCAGATACCCTGTGTACTTCTAAAGTATTTTTTTACATTTCAGCATTAGCTAATGGATGCTTACAGTAAATTGTTGCCTCTTGGATGGCCTCTCATTTCTTTCTACTGAGTGTTTTTCTTCTTAAACATAGAGTGCTGTGCTGTCTTACAACATCATGTGGTGTCATCTACAGACGAGAAAGGATAAACACACACATGTGCTGCTGGCATGATGCTGCCTGTGAGCTGCCCCATCTCTGTTAACCAGGTTTGGGTTGTGCCGTTGCTTTCCATCTCACTTTGGGGCCTGGGAGGAAGTTGCCCGCGTTGTGCTGAACTCATCTGGACACAGAGATGTCTGTTTTTCTGTCCTTGCCTTCACAAGTGGGTCTGGTGGGCAGCCTCTCTGGGTTGCTGCTCTTTTCTGCCCAGTTAGACTGGCGGCAATGTCAGCTAAGGTTCGGCAGTTGAACTTGGCCTAGAAGTGGCAGCGTTTGGAGTACTGACAGATGGAACCTGCTTTGCTACTATGCAAAACTGATTTTTAAAGGAACTTGGCTAGAAATGAAGAGAAGAGGTTCTTTATGTCTGCTCTTTTTTTTTTTCCTTTTTTTTTTTTTCTATAGAGTGTTTTTGGCAGGTCAAAACATTTTGTTTTGTTACCTAACTAATCCTTCCAGTGTTTCCTTGTTAAGCACTTGTTAATTAACACTTAATGACTGGGCTATGACTGAACTATGGGAGTCTTATCTGAAGGCAAAGCAATTGGCAAACGGATTCATTATGATCAGAGCAACTCTAATGAATGTCAAATTAATTCATAATAATGTGACACTTAAATGTTAAGCATATTGTTAATAATTACAGATGTGCTCTTCCCTTATCCACTTTTAGTATTATTGCTTTTAACTATGTGTACTACAGAGCCAGCTTTCCACTACCTATCGTTTTACACTGATAATTCCAGTCTTCTATAGCTGCAAATAGCTTAATTACCTATTTGTCTCTTTCACAGTAATTAGATACACGAGCATGGAAGCCAGGAAGTTGATGTAAATATATATAATTTATTATGGAGATTCTGTAACTGCGGGCTGTTATATAAAACTGACAATGTAATTAATGAGGATGGTCGGTTGCTTGCTGTCTTTCATGGGAGAAAGGGGAGGGGAAATATGTCAAACATTCTCCTACTTGTGATTAATACAATTTCTATGGTTAGTTATTACAGTTATTTGAGAACACACAGTGATTTATTTTAAATAAAATTATATATTTGATACTTGGATTTAATACAAAATGTCTAAAATTAGCTTTGCATTTTAAACCCAGCTCCGAGTTGTCTTGCTCTTACTTATGTCTTTGCAGCTATCTTTATTATATTGAATTAGTTTTTGTGCTTACCAGGCACTTTAAAAATGGGAACTCTTAAAAAAAAAATAGAAAAAAAATCATTGTCCTAATATGATAGTGGCAGATATGGCCAGATATGGTAGTGCAGGTGGGAGGACAGGAGGCACATCCTGAAAAGGTGAGACAGGACGGGGCAGTCCATCAGATGCCTTTATTGCTTAAAGATACCAGTTGCACCCTGCTTCAGGATTCCAAATTGTTTGTTAATACTCGTTCTCTCATCTACAACATTCCAGAATTCTCCTTCCTCAGGTCCCAAAATACTTGCACTGTTTGCCATGTAAAAATTGAATGGAGTTGTCGTGTCTATGTTTCCCAGCCTTGCTTGACCTGCCTGCCTGGGACAGGGGGACTAGGGGATCGTTTCTGAAACAGTGAGGAAAATAAAATAAAAAATTTTGTAAGAAGTGGAATTTGAACGTGGCAAAAATGAGTGTAAAGTTACCGAGGGCCCTCATGGCCGTTTGTACAATGTTCAGGTTTCACTGCGTCATCGCAGCTCTCACGCTTTGCTTTACTTACAAGTCTGTGCGGATGTGCACGTCAGACTGAACTCGTGGTGGTTGGGGCACACGTGGCCCAGTGGAGCCCACTGACGGAGCGGTGTCCCGGCACAGGTTTGTCTGGCTTACTAAAGTACTGTTGGTGTAGAAGGCATCGCCCTTGCGTTGTGCCGCTGTGCCACAGCCACGCTCCTCTGCCAAGATCAGCAGGGCTTATTTCTGCTCAGCCTGGCTTTTGCTGTTAAATCCTACCAAGAGCAAAAGGGCGTCTTTTCTTTTGTTCAGAGAGAAACAAAAAAAAAGTGAATGCTTTTTCTGTTGTGGAAAACACTGATCAATAATAATTAACTTCCACCATCGTCTTTCCCCTCTGCAAGGAGCGCCTTACGGTTGTTGTTGCAGAACCGCGGGAGGTGCAGCTGTGCCGCTTCCTACTCCAGCAGCTCTTCCCTCTTAAGGCTTCGGCAGCAAAACCTCTGCCAAGAAGGTGGCTGTGAAATCCCTTGAGTTACAGCTGCTGCGAGGCAGCCCCTCGGAGGGGTGTTTCTATTTTATCTTCTCTTTTCCCTCCTGCAAACAGCGGTGTGGAAGTGAGAAGGGAAGGCTTCCGTGGGCTGTGCCTCCAAAGGTCATATAACACTTTATGTTTTCTCCGACATGACACAGCGTGACAGAACAAAGTATTTATCTTGTGTACTTGTCAGCTTCGTTCTGCTGGCTCTGAAATGATGAAATACTACCGAATATGCTGCTGCTTGTTTCCTTTAGGGACTTGCGCTGATTTGTTTAAAGTGTCGTCTGCACCCAGTAAATGCATCATTTATTACAGCTGACACCTGAAAATATCTGAGGGAAATATATCAAAGCATCACACGAATATTATTTTCTTTATTTGCTGTTGTTTACTTACATTTTAACATAAATGCAGTCCCCTAATGATTAATTGTGTTTCTTGGGGGTGTCACCTGTGTGGGTGTGTGTTTTGAACTGCCGCGATGTGGTTTCTGAAGATGCGCTCCAATTCCATCAGAAAAATGTGTTTTGACTCCTGATGGGGTCAGCTTAACTGTTAATTATCGTGGTGAGTCACTAATGAGCTCTTGCCTCAGGAACTTTGTACAGCCTCTCCTCAAACTTTTCCCCATTACTTGTTCTGATGCTTAAGCGAAAATAAAAATAGATCTCCTTGCAAAAGGAGTGGGTGGGGAAGTGAATGTTTGAGATGGTTATGTGACCCTTGTAATGGTAATATTTGATGCAAAGGCTTTCGGATTTAAATCTCAGTATCATATTAGGCTTCATGGGTGATTTTTTTTTTTTTTTTTTTTTTTTTAATATTAAGCACTTCTCCATTGTCCCTGAAGAATAATGTGGAATCCAAATTCCTCTCTCAGCAAAACAATCAGTGTAAAAATAACAAACATCAAAGAGAGAGGGAAGCAGTTTGCCCACAGTACTAATTGCTAACATTATCATGTGTCAAAGTGAAGAATGAAAATGTGACTCCAAGTTCCTAAGAGTGCACTTGCTGGGAGTTCAAAGGCTGTGTGTAGTTGACAGTGTGGGATTGTGTGGACTAGCAGAGCTACAGTCAGTATTGGGACCTCCTGCATTTCAGTGCTGAGGGCAAAGAGGACCTTTGGGCAGATTGAAGAGCCCCTCTGACTGCTGCTTCAGTGGCACAGCTTTGCTTGGGCACAGAAAATGCACAGCACAGTGTGTGTGCACTTTGCTAGGTCCTGCTATGTAGGCAGGACATCTATACAGTATACAGCATATTTATCTATTTATACAACA
Source organism: Empidonax traillii (assembly GCF_003031625.1). Taxonomy (NCBI): domain Eukaryota; kingdom Metazoa; phylum Chordata; class Aves; order Passeriformes; family Tyrannidae; genus Empidonax; species Empidonax traillii. Next base: position 1,395,218 of record NW_020955477.1, read on the forward strand.
TGCCAGTGCTGTGTATCAATGATTGGATCTGTATTTTGGATGCTTTGTGGTACTGAAAGCCCTGGCTCTTTAGCCATCTGCACAGGGTATGCTGCAGAAGATGTGCATTCACTGGAAAAATACAAATCTAGGAGAGATATAAATGTATTTATAGGTTTTCCTTCCCTTAGGTAAATAAGCAGTGCTGGGGAAAAAAGGCCTTCTCTATATGATGGGAAGTTGTAAATGGCAAATATATTGCGTTCCTTAATGTTGTTTTGTTTTACAGCCATTGTAACAATTTTAGTCAGCGAAATTAGATTCCTTGCTTGAATAGCGTCCTTGTTTTAATTTCCTGTGATGTGCCTTCTACTCTCTGCATGCAGGTTGGAGAGGAAGAAGGGCCCTACTCCTCCGATGCAGTTTCTTGCTGTGGCTTCAGGGTGGCTGAACTGGGCTTTGCAGCAATGCTGGGAGCTGGTTCCAGGGTCCTGGGTTTCCCGGCGTCCTCCTGTGCCAGCCACTTCTTCCCTGCCTTGGTTCCCTCTCCTTTCTCTTGTTTTCTTCTTATGGAAAGGTTTTTTTGGATGCAAGGGCTGTTTTTCTCCCATGTGGCTGTGCCCAATGGCACCTGGATTTTAGCTTAAGGTGGGAGCGTTAGGGAGGCTGTTGCCATGATGGTAATCTAAGTATATATCTCAGAAAGATGGAGTTGCAGAGCAGGACTGCTGTGTTATCTGTATGTTGTGGTGAGCAGTTTTTGCTGCTGTTTTCTGCTGGCCAGTGTGATGTGCGGTCCCAAGCTGGTCCTGACGTCAGGTGCTCCTCATCTGTGTTTGTTTCCAGAGCTGTGAAAATGTGTGCCTTGCCTGCTAGCTGCTTAATTGGCCCAGTTTCTACCCCAGATGGGGAAGATTTGGTTTGAGTGGGATCTGCAGAAGGAAGCAGGTGAACACCCCTGATGCAGCCTTGTGATCTGAGATAAAGCAGAGGTGGTGTTTGTGTCCCTGTTTTATATGAGCCAGCCAGAGCTTGTGACAGCTCCTTAATCACTCAAAGTTTGGTTAATCACAGTGAATTAAGAACCAACCCTAAGTGTAGGGTTGCCCTTGTCACAGTGGGGCTGTTCATCCTTCTGGAGAGGAGGACCAGAGTGTTCCTGGGAGAAGGATGAATGCTTGCTTGAGGCAGTGAAGGCTGAGAATGCTGGTCACGTTGAATTGAATGTGCTGGAAAGATCCATCACTGGTAAGCTACTGGCTTTATGCTCAAGAAAGTTTGGGTACATCTGCTCTTAGCCCCTTAGAAGAGAAATTGCCTCTTTACATAGGAAGAACTTCAGTGAGGTGGTGAAATGTCCTCTGTGTTAAGGCAAACTCCTCAAAAAATAATTGGTGTCAGTCATTCCTGTGTTAATCTTTCACTGCTGCTAATTTAGCAAACAGATGGTGGTCCATATTATGGCATATGAGTGGGGCTTTTCCCTGGGCCAAATGATTACCTCCCTGGCTTTCAATTAGCAAAGCCTGCCAGTTACCTGGAGTGGTTTTCTTTTTAATTATGCAGCTATTAGGGCAGGTAGGTAGCCAGCCTGGGGGGGGGAGAAGAGGAGGATTCAGTGGCTAGCACGAACCCTTATTAGGAAAATCCATAAAATCAAACCAAAAGGGAAAAGGCATATGATGGGAAAGAGGAGGAGATGAACAGCAGGGCAGCATGAGGCACAAGGCTCTTTCTGCTGGTGTGAACATTGATAAATAGCTTTGAAATACCTGTTTGGCAGGTTGTGGCATGTAGGTGGCTGTAGGGGAGGAAAGGTGAGGTCTGGAAGATGCTGTGGTCTGGCAATATGCTGGCTGTACGCTTATTTTTAGCTCAGTAGAGTTCACTGGTTGAAGGAGAGAAGCCAGGAAGGAAAGCCAGCCCCCTGAGCAACCTGCAGAATGCTGCTATCTTCCCGTGCTGGTGCAGGTGTGGGCAGATGTTTGTTTAATGGCAAGGTGCAGCAACTCACAGTGTTGACTGATTTATGAAGTCTCTGACTGCCATCTTGTTTCCTATCTCAGCTAATAACAGTCCAGGCAAGGGAAAGATACTTCTCTCATAATTACAGACGTTTCATTTTCCCTTTGAGTCCCACGTTTAAATCATCAGGTGTCCTCTTCATCTGAATTGTTTCCTTGAGCTTATCTTCCTTTGTGGATCAGGTTTTTATTGTATTTTATTTTGATGAGACCATTCATCTTCCCTCAGGTCTGCTACTACCCAAACCTGTTCCCCTGCTATCCTCAAGGAGTGGGGAAGGAGATGGAAGAGGCTTTGGGCTTGAATTATCCAGTGATGAGGTTTGGTCTCCTTTGGGATGGAGACATTAATGCAGCATCATGAAATATGAGGTCTCTCTTCACTTTGGGTGACTCTGATAATGTAAGAAGGCAATTAATCATATTTGGCTCTGCAGAGGATATGTAATCTGAGAAAAACACCTGCCCTGAAGGTGGCAGGAGTACATGAAACAAAAAGAGGAGCTGCAGCAGCCAAGGCTATTTGTCTAGGAATATGCAGCACTGCTTGGGGCAGCCTTTAATGATAGGATTTTGTTGCAAATGTCACAGTTTCTGTTTGTTGCCACGTGCAGCCCTTGTGCGTGCATCCTCCTCAAAGTCTCCCCCAGCTGAGCAAAAACTGTTGCTTGGTGCAGTTTATGGCGTATTAGAAAGCAGCACTTTACTGAAGTACAAGATTGGGTTTGAGCTTTAGCTGTACCATGGCAATGTAAAATAAAGGAACTCCTTGAACTCTCCACTTAGACAAAAGCAGTTGCTTTGCTTACTTGAGTAGCTGATTCAGGCCCCCAAAAATTATTTACTAGCACATTAAAATACGTTTAATTAGGATTTGGTGCAGTATCTTCAGTCTTTTGACTCGAAAGTTTTCTTGCTCATAACTTACTGGACAATCCTTTGGTGTGGTGTTACAGCTCTGAAGATTATGTGTGGAGCTAATTAAGTAATAACGATTGAGGTGCAGGGTATTTCCTTGGGATTAATGACTGTCTGGGAGGAGTTGATGGCCCAAGGTGTAGCCAAGGACCATTAACACCAGCCAGCTATTAATTGTATGAAAATGCCGTGTGCCAAGGTCATTACTGCTATTAGAAGTTGAGGGCAATGAGGAGGTAGGTGTGTGGGGAGATGAAGTAACATGGGAAGTATATGGATTTCAGAAAATGTAATATGGTCTTAATGGGTATCTGCATGATGTACCTGTTGATTAGGCCAGTCTGCTTCTTCCCTCCATTCCTCACTGTTCTGTCCAGAGCTTAATGATGAGGATCATGGTGAGCAAAGATGATGCTTTTCTTGTCTGGTGCCCTTTTTCTTAATGGTGCCTCATTTTTTGCCCACTTTAGAGGACACTTTATGCATATTACTAGCATCATTTTTTTCCTCCTTCTTTTAGGAGAAGTTTTAAAACCCCAATCTAGCAGCAAGGAAAAGCGTTGAGAACAGCATGGCTCAGTGGGACAAAATGCTCTTTTCTGTATGAACAGGGTGGAGAAGAGTAGTGCTTCTGACAAACCCTCATGTGTGCCAAGTGAAAATGCTAGGTTGTGTCAAAGCACTTGTTTTGGTAGCAAGAGGACCGTGGTTCCAAGATGAACAGTAGCTGCAATGTGGCATTCTGCATTTTGGGGTTTAGGTGGACAGCTAAACCTAACTGCCCCCAAAGGTTAAAGGATATAAAGGTAGATCTTCAGATTATTGCTTTCAATATACTGAATTAAAAGGTTAAGAGGTTGGACTTACACAACATGAATTGTTGCAATTGTTCCTTGACTTCAGTTACAAACTTAAAATTTCTGGCAGAGAAAGAGGCCTATTTTGCACAGGTTTTTTTTTTTCTTTAGCTTAATATTCCCAACATCATATGATATGAGTCCTTGAGGTTTTTCTCTCAGTCCCAGTATATATCGCTGATCTCCAGCTGCTGACACTGGGATTTATGCTTTTGAGGGTTCAGAGCTATAAGACCCGAATTTCCCAATGTGGCGATACTGGAGGCAATTTTGGACGAGCCTCTTCCGAGTGGCAGCAATCTCATGGGTGGAAGCTTTCAGCCATCTTTATCTTGACATGGTGGTTTGTATGAGTGAGTAACTGAAATAAAGACAAAGATATTGAAGCTGGTTGCTGTAGGATCAGAAGGGCCATCTCAGCTGGTGAAGGAGGGACACAGATATGTTGGTATCCAGGGTGTAAACAACTGATTACTTCCGCAGCAAGCCCTGGTCTTTGCTGGAGCGATGGACTTGTCCCTGCGCTCAAATTAGATCCAGGATGCCTCTCCCACTTGATTTATCCATATTAATCACTGTGTAACCTGCCTTTCCTAGGTTTTCTCATTTGCCTGGAGCTCAGGAGGAATAATTCCCTTAGAGGCAGGACTTCAAGGTGTCCTTTTCAGAGCAGGTTTCACTGAGTTTATGATGGGGCACTGGCAGTCTTGGAATAGTTAAACATCCTCCCATCCTTGCAAGAGGCTCCCAGCAGCTCAGTTGAGCAGCAATGCAAAAAGCTGCTTTGGGAAGTTTCCCGTTGCTGGCATCTTTCTACAGGCTCTGGTCACGTGCCAAAATAGGTGTGTCTGGCTAGTGAAGTATGTTTCTCTTTAGTTTTTTTTTTTTTTTTTTTGGGAGGGGGGGAGGGATGGTGGTGTTTGTGTGGAGGTTTTTGTTTTGGTTTTGTTTTGGTTTTTTTTCATTCTAAATTCTTCAGTTCAGACATTTAAAAAAAGTTCTAAATAGAATGTGGACAGATGCACTTGAAAAATCATGTTTTTCTTAACTTTGTAATTTTCTTGCATATGATTGTAATCTTAATAATGATAAATAATCTGTTAAAAGCAATTATGGCCTGAATAATAATCCTAACTAATAAACAGAATGTACTGTGTAATTTTGGTCGTTTTCAGCCATCTGGCTCCAGTCTTAGTAATTGACTTGAAGTGTGGTGACAATGTCAGGAACATACAGTGTTTAGTTCGGCTGAAATTCCTGAGCAGGCATTCCTTACAGAAATCCACTTTTTTTTTTTTTTTTTTTTTTTGAATAAAAAATAAATCAATACATCAAAATTATTACTAGCTCTATTACAGCAGCACCGATCATGAATCCGTCAGTATTGTCTTCCATTGAGCTCAAAGAAGTTTATTTATAATGATTTGATCGTGTAAGGTTTCATTATTTTCTAGCGAAACTGCAACTGAAAGACTTTGAATGTATCCAAGGATCTAAATTCATGCTGGCACTTACTTCTGAAGCTGCCAGAATTTAAATGCTTTCAGTGTTGGCTGGACGTAAGGCATCTTTTAAAACTCAAACGCTCCCTTTGGTCCGTTGCTATTTGCAGTTTGGATTTTTTTTTTCCTTTGATTAATGCGTATCATTGCTAAGATTTCTGAGGTTTTCACTCAAAACTTTTAGGCCTCTCAGTTTAGTTGGCCAAAATGAAGCTGTGTGTCTGTTGTTTCAGATGCAATGATTTGCCAGCTTGGAGCTGGATTTTTTTTTTTAACTTACTACAGAGGTGAATTTTTTCCATTTTTTCTGGCCAAAACCTCAGCAGAGTGACTTCATAGCCAGCTCTGCTCAGTTTACGTGCTTGGAGTCTTATAATTACCGTGACGGAGCTGAAGTGATAGCCCCAGTTTCACCACTCAACACTTACTGCTGGGAAATAAGGTGTCTGCTTCTTTGCAGTGGGTAGGCTTTTTTGGGGGGGAGGGGAGGGGGAGTTAGTGAGGGAAAAAAAGCAGACTTTGGCATCCACAGCACCCTGCAAGCCAGCGTTTCCCTGCACTGTGCTGTGTGTGTGCTTTCTCTGTGCTCCCCTTTGCTCTGATGGTTTAAGACATTTTTAGAGGGGCTTTGTGGAGCCCTCTTGAGACTTGTTGCTGTTTAGCCCATGGCTGCTAAAGCCTCCGTGTGTACAGTGGCCATAAACGTGCCAGCATATAGTTGTCATTATGGCTGGAATGCTACACAAAACAGTTTTTCTGCAACTTGTGCTGGGGGATTCTGTTTAGGGGTTTTTGGTTTTTTTCTCAAAGCCACTGGTGGCCAAGCTTTGATGGGGCACCTGAGCAAATCGGGGGCTCCTGCTGCTCACAAGCCAGTCCTTGGCATCACCCTGTCCTCTTCTTTTGTCAGAGTCATGGCTGCCCTGTCAAGGATCTGTTCTTGGGGAAGACACAGTTTATTGCCTGGATTTGCTTAATGAAGCAAATAGCCTGTGTTTTCCATTCCAGCCATTGACATTTTCTGCATAGTTTGCTGAATTTGATTATGCCATTTGGACAAATTCTCAGATTTACACACTGTTAGAAGGGACAATTTAAGTGGTTTCAAGAAGTGGAAAGATAAGAATTGAAGTTTCAGCCCTTAATTTTGTGGAATTCTGGTGCAGTAAAGCTGTGGTTTAAGGAGTTTATATATTCCTACTGAATACATGGCATACTGACTTATTGCTTGTTTATTTTCACCTATGCTACTGTGTGTAATCATAGCTGCTCTAAAATTCTGTCCCCTATCCCTTGATGTCTATCATCAGACAACACTGATGTGTTGGAGGGACTGGATGTGCTGTAGGCTTTCCATAAATAATGATGTGAAGAGCTGGTAAGGAAGAAATGTGACTTCTGTGAGGTCTGGTGAGAATGAAAGGGTAAAGACTTAAAGTTCAGAGGGAGCTCTGCAGTCTGATCCATGTTTTTGGATGTCTGTTTATGGATCTGGATGAATCAGTGACTCATTCCAAACTTTGCAGCCCTCTGAACGGGAGCAAAGAGCTGCTTTGGTTTAAACGAAGCCTTTAGGTCAAAGCCGTGTGTGGGATATGTGCCAAAACCTGGGATGAATGTTTTTTCATCTTGGGCTGAAGCAATAAGATGCTCCCTGGCAGTGTTTTTAAAAGGCTTGTGAACCTGTCCTCTCTGGTTTGTAAAGAAGGGCGGACTCCATTCAGTGTTCTGGGTTTTGTGTTTGGGGTTTTTTTTGTTTGCTTGTTTTAATTAATTTTTTCTGTCGCTTGTTTTTTAGCAAGCCCTACTGAACTGTTCCCTGTTTGAGGAACAGACTTTATTGGTGTGTTTCTGATCAGTGTAAAACGAGAGATCTGCTGGTAATGCTCTATTAAAGTAAATGTCTTTAAAAAAAAAAAAAAAAGAAAAGCTATATTTGCTGTGTGGAACACTCAGTGTATGTCTTGTGGTGGCTGCCAGGGACATGTGAAAGCCCTTGCTCGGGTTGATTGCCTTCATGATATGCTTGCTATGAGTTAACTTGTTTTCTGTACCTTACACCGTTTCATTTTGTAGTAGCAAATAAGGCTTAGATGTAGCAAATGTAATGTCTACTGCTGCTTGATATTACAGGCCAGTGAATAAATGCACTTCCTCTGATATTCTGTATCTTCTCCTAATAAACAGAAACGCTGCAGCAGGATTGTGTGTGAGTGACTGGGAATTACTTATCTCTACCTTGCCTCCTTAAAATTGTTTTTCTCATGCACTTGCATGTTTTCAGTTTGCCTAGAAAATAAATTTTGACATTAGATTTAGGATTGATGATTTAAGGCTGAATTGGGGCACTTGCCCACCTGATTGTTGAGTTAGGGTCTGTGTTTCTACAGTGTTTCAAGGTCAGAGGTGCTTGAGAATGAAATCATAGATCTAATTGAGTCTACTGAAACTAAAAATGCTGAAAAATATTTAGAAATTTTCTGTGTTGGAAAGCAAAGGGAGTGGCAACAACAGCTTTTTAGGTGGGTCTTGATCATGAATTGTTTTTTAAAATTTTTAGTTTATTTCCAAACATGTATTTAAAAAAAAAATAAAATCTCAGTGTGGGAGGCAGTAGGGAGGCAGAGAGTGTGAAGATTTTGGTGCATTAAAAGCCAGTCATCCTCCTAAGATGGGTGCCTCCCCGTTTGCTGCGTGGGGACGTGTGGGATCAGGGAACACCCTGCATTTGCATGGAGCCAGATGGGAAGTGGAGTGGTGCCACATGCGGTAGATCTCAAGTCAACAGAAGAGGGAATTGGAGTGCCTTTGCTAACACTGCACATTGGCAGTGAATTCCCTGTGCTGTGGCTTGCCCGTGCTTCCCACGGCGTGAGCTGGGGTGCCCCTTGCCCAGCTGGCCGAGCGAGCAGAGCCGCGTGCCCAACCTTGGTGCCGTGAGCCACGCCGAGAGCCCTGGGCACCTGCTGCCTTGGATCCCTGCCTTGGATCATCATGGGCTCGTGAGCGAGGACAGGGTTTGGGGAGGGGCCTTTTGGGATTAATGCTAAAAATATTTAGGTAACCATCTGAGTGCTTGAAGCTGTGTTTTTTTTTCCCAAGGCATGTTGAGGAAGGAGATGAAGACTCCTCATCTGTTTGCTGTCCTCATAGCACAACCTGGCTGCTGAATAGCTGAGTGACAAGCAATCTGGCCTATCCATATGACCATATTGTTTTCCTCCCCTAATTAGCCTGGTCCTTACTGTGCTGATGAGGAAACAGATGCACTGAGCAGCAAATTACCTTCATCTCGCCTCTGCACAAAAAAGACACAGCACTTAATTGACTCATTTGATCTCTGGCAATTCAAAGCAAGTAAAGTGGAAATATTTGAAAGTGGCACTTTATTTCTGAAAAGGGGGAAAGTATGTTGTGAGTGTACACATATGTGTTGTGTATGCTTATACTTTTACAGTGTCAAATGGGAGGGTGGTGGTGAGGTTTGTGGTGTTGCCTTTTGATGTCTTCAAAGAGAGGCACAAGGAAAAATGGTGAAAAAATACCCTATTGCTTCCTTTGTCAACAGCAAAATATTTGCATACTGAACTGCTCTGATATTTCTTTACAGATCCTTGGCTGTGAATGTTCCTTTTCTGTACAGCATGGCATTCTGCACATACTGGCAGCTGAAATGGCTCATTGCTGCATCCCTAAGCTCCTGCCTGGGCACTAGCTGTGCCACAGGGGTCCTCTGCTGCTCCCATTTTCTCTATTCAATTTTTCCTGCATTTGTATAGATACATATGTCTTTTTTCCTGCTAGGTTTTTCTGCCTCTTTTCCTTTTTTTCTAATACAAATATATTTATGTGCATGTTTTGAAGGTGCTACTGAAGGGATTGAGGAGAGCTCTTAGTGGCTGTATGTTGCTGGTGCCTGACATGCACCCCAGTGCTGCTGTGGGTGCTGTACCCTGCCACTTCCTTGCAGCTCTTGGGATCACTGGGAAGCTCTCAGCAAAGGTGCACATTACACTTTGCCAAAATTCCCATGTAGACAGATAGGATGTGTCTGGCACACTGCAGTCTAGCCTTAAAGACTAGGAAGGAAATTGTCTTTTACTTTATAGTCTGTGTGTGTTTCTGCCTGCAGCCACCTCTCAGGTCCCCAGGGTGCAAATCATCTGGTAAAGGTGAGTGGTTACTCCCTGAATGTACTGAGTGTGGCTGGACTTCTTTTGCTGTGCCTTAATCCTTCTGCTGGTTTCTCCTGCAACTCTCCAGAGCAAATGCTCTGCCAAAAGGAAATTATTATCATGCAGACATTGTGGTGGCCACCCCCTTTGCTGGGACACTGTATCTTAGCAGATGCTAGGAGATGTTTAAGGTGCAGATATTTCTTCTCCTCTGCCTCCAACCTAACGTGGCTTTCCCCATGTATGATATGCATCCCGTGAATTTGGCACTCTGCAGTTTAGTAAAAGCTGTTGCCAACTCTGCTTCCATTTCCTATTAACTTTGACGTGTTTAAAAGTTAGCATAAGTAATAGTACCAAAGCACAAATGGGTATTTTTCAGGTCAGCTTGCATTTGTCAGAGGAGGGATTTCTTTTTTTTTTGACACCTTACAATTTAGAAATATTAAACTTTCTCTTTAAATGACTAAAGTTCCATGTTTATGCCTGCAAGATGATCGCTGAAATGTGTTTAGGTGGAACTGACTTCAGTAAGTGGACTTTGCCCCACCTTCTGCTTCTTCCCTTTTTCCTAAGCTTTCCACCTTCTGCATTTGCTACCAATACCTGTTCCATCGATTGCTATTGCTGGTGGGTTTGGGATGGTTTTTAAAGACCTTTTCCTGCTTGTTTACCTCTTCTATTTAGTATTTTCTTCCAGTTTATAAAGGGCAAATCTGGGAGAAAACTCTTGAAGTGGGTCGGTTCCATCAGGAAAGCTCCTGGGCACACACCAACCCGAATGTGCAGTGCTAATTCAGTAAACAAAGTTACCGTACTGTAGGGAAAGGCTGACATAATTAGGGGGGCAGTTTTGGGTGTGATGAGACTTACATATGATAGATTTGCCATGGTAAGGATTTTAACATGTCTGTTACCTGGGTGTTTTGTTTTGTTTGTTTGTTTGTTTGTTTTAACCACGAGGTTATAGATACTACTTGTAACAAAAATTAGATATGCTTATTCCACTTTTATTGGGTACCAGCCTTCCAGGGGGAAGAAGTGGGCTCAGGTAGTAGAGCCAAATAACTGTAAGCATCATTCTTGCAGGTGTATTTTCCAAGCTGTTTTTTCCTCCGATTATATGATGCTGCATGTCTTACACCGGAACAAAGAAGGTAGAAACTAACAGTTATTAAGCTACAAAAGGCAGAAACTACAAGGGCAAAGACAAGGATAGCTGTAAAACAAGGATAATGGAAAGATCAGCTTAATTACTGATACAGTAAGTGGCACCTTTTTACCTAGCATGGTATTATTCTCATCTATGTAATTATCTGTTGCTTTTAACATTGCATGTGCTTTAACAGAGCTGAGTAAATGAAAGGTGCATCTGCCATTGAGTCAGACTGCATTTGTCATGAGCTTCAGATTTTAAATAATTTGTTGGAGCAATAGTCCTGCAGTTTGTAGTAGTAGTAATTTATTCTGAATCAGAGTCCATTTGAAATGCAGTTGGTACACCTGTGTCCTTGTCATGCATTCTTGTGATGAAATCAAGAGTCAAGGGAAGTAAAAACTCCCCTCTGCTCGTATGGGTTATTTTAGGTGATTTAATTTTATTTTTTTTAAGTGACTGTGTTGATTTTGGCCATTAATAGACCAAAGTCACTGAAGGTTGAAAGGACCTGCCTTGCTAGTTCTGCATAAAGAAATGTATAAAGCTCTTGCCGGGTTTCAGCTCAGGAGCTGTGCTTGTCTGGGCTGGTGTGGGGCTCTGGTCATCAGCTGTAAATCAGAGCAGAGCTCTGAGTGTTACCCTGGGACAGCTGCCACTGGCAGTCAGGGCTCTTGTGCCTGAGAGGTGTTTTGCAGCAGGTGTGAATGTGGCTACAGGTCTGGATTTTGTTGCTCAAAAAAACCTGGAAGATGCTGGGTGATACGGTGGGGAACCTGTGGCTACAGGCCCCAGATGTTACCTGGGGTGTCCATGAAGCTTGGCAGACTGTGTTCCTGTCTTTCAAGATACAGTTGGATGTGGCATGGTTTGAGTTGGTTTTGGGTGCTAGTTTGGTTGGTTCTTGGTTTTTGTTGGTTTTGGGGTTTGTTTGTTTGTTTGTTTTGTGTGGTGTTGGTTTGTTTGTTTTTATTTAGTCGGTTGGTTGGTTTGGGTTTTTTTGTTGTTTTTCTTTGGTTTCGTTCCTGTGCAGTTTGGATTAGGTTCCTGACAGATAAATCCCTCTTGCCATTTCTGGTCAAGGTGGTTTTTTTGGAAGTCTGGAAAAGTAGGGGTGGGATTTCAAACCAAACAAGCCCTTGAACCTGAACTGGTTCCTCAGTCCTTGGACATCTGTCCTAATGCAAGCAGAGAGTCAGACCTCGGGACAATGCTGGAGGTAGGTGCTGGTACTCAATGCCCGGCTGGATCTGGAGCTATGAGGGCAGGCAGAGTGAGCCTCCTGCAAGTGGTTAGCAGAAAGTTTGGGATCATCACTCTTAAGTTTGTTTTACGTTTATCTTTATTTTCCTTCTGCTCCTCAGCCTGTGATTAAGGAGTCCCCTGAGCATCCTAAGTGATTGATTTGTTGAAAAGCATCCACATTTGTATGTTCCCCTCCTGTCACCTACAAAGGAAGAAGAGTAAGAAGCTGTTTAACAATGTACCAAAATAATGAAGAAACAGAAAGTGTTAAGAGCAGGGGGGAAAAATGCCCTTATTCTGAAAAGAAGAGTAGCAATTTTAAGACCTGGCTCAAAGGATCAGCTTTTGGGTACAGTGGTTGTCACCTGGGGACTTTCAGGCGTTTCTGACAGTGCATCACTGAGGACCTGTTTTGGTGCTCTCCTGCCTGAGGTTTTGAGTGCTGATAGACAAGTATTTATGTTTGCACTGCACCACTGTGTCAGTCATCTCATCACAAGAGTGGGAAATTAATTGTTCCACCGTGGACAAGATCTGAATGCCAAGTGCCTTCCTCCTTCCGCTGCCTCTCTGCTTTTCTTCTTTCAATATTTAGCCAAGGCAACAGAGCTTAAATCTAAGATTTTCCCATGTCTTTGCATACATCAGTGAGAGACTGTAATTCCAATTCCATAAGCCAGAATAGGCCTCAATCACCTTTTGAACTCAGCAGTGCAGCTAATTGAATGAAACTTGTTAGGAAAGACACAAAATAATTAGCTTGTGTCTGTTAGGGTGTCAGTGTGTAGCTATTGTAACAAAGCTTCGCTCTGCCTTTTTTTTATTCCCATGACAACAGTTTATGTATTTTTTAAAGTATAATTAAAAGGAGAGCCAGAAAATATGTTGTCTTTCATGGTGCTGAAAATGGCTAGTTGTTACTTGTCAAGATAACAGAATTTCAGGAACAGGGAGATAAATACTGCATATTTCATGGAGCACTTGTCAAATGCATTTCCAAAGTGCTCCGAAGATGTGTGGCTCTCAGTGGCATAGGGAGGTGGTGAGGCTTCAGTTAGTGTGGCAAGATGGGGGCCACCTGGATTACAATTTTGTCTTGTTTCTTGACCATTGGTGAGGGGTTTCCTCTGTTGAAAAGGAAATCTCTCTTTTACACTTTCGCTCCTGAATTTTGGCAAACAGGAAAGAGGTAAAAATGAGATTTCCTTGTGTTTGCAAAGTGTTTTGAGATTTGTGGGCGAAACTCTTCCTAATCCGAGTAGTACTCATTACAAATGTGGTCTAATCTAAGCCTTGTGGTCCTTACCTGAGTAAAACACCCTTGATTCACTGAGAGCTGGTCCCAGGAAAAAAAATGCATGGTGCTGTTTGTGCCTCGTGTTTCTCAGTGTTTTACTCAATAGAAAAAAAATGTATTAAATTTCTAAAATGTTATTTTTTCTTGTCCCAGTGGGATCACCTTGTTCATACAGATCCCGTCCTTGTGCTCACTGCTGCAGGGGAAACTTCAGTGAGCAAAGCACTCTAGAGCATGAAGTATTTTCACCTGTGTTGGTGGGGCTCTAAATGCAAGTTCAGAGGACTTGGGGGTAAGAAGGATTGAGAATTACTGGTGATATGCACTTACTGGTAATTTATTCCATGCAAGTGAGATACCCTGTAGCTATTATCAGTGCCTGTGGTAAATTGCAGTGTTTGAGTTTGTAATTTTGCAGGACCATGGCAAGGACAGGTTTCTATCTGCAAGCTAGGGAGAGGTAAATCCTCTTACAGAGTGCTCAGCTGGAGCTGGGACTGCCCTGGCAACTTTCCTACCCGTCCAGCTGAAGTGTTTTCACTCACAATTCAATTTCTCTGCCCTTTTTATAGAAAAGTAGATGTGATTTCGGTGATTATCCTGAATGTTACAGCACACCCAGGGAAACTGAAGACATGATGCATCTTGTGGCGGCTCACAGTGTGTGTTTGCGCCGTGCAAGATGCTTGGAGGTGGTGTGCACCTGCAGGTTGTTAGCAGAACAGAGCAAGTCTGCCAAGAAAGTAGTTATTTATTTGAAAATAGCTGCCTATCGTAGCATCTGACTTGCTAAATGATGTCTGTGCTTGCAGGCAGTGCTGGTGCAGGGTCCTGGGCCCCTCGCAGCGGGTGCTGCAGCACGTTTGCTTGTTTGCCTCCCAGCATTTTGGTCCCCTCCACCTTCCCTCAATGGCACTTTTCTTTGCAGCCTGAAAGCTTTGCATAGTAAGGACCTCCCAACATAAGAATGAGTGTTACTTCCTTTTCTTTATTCCTTTTTGTCCCCTCTCCCTATTCTGCTCTCTGCATCCACAGTTTTTGCTCCGGGCTGCCAGGCCAGGAGCTCCTTTGTTCAGTCAATAGGGCTGGCCAAGTCGGGGGGCTGTAGCCCTCTTTTACCCGTGGTGGCTCACTAGTAATATGTGTGTGTTTGCATGTATCGCTTTCTTTTTCCCTCCCATTAGCCTGTCAGAGTAATTAGTGTGGCTTTATGGCTGAAATCGGTGGAGAGAGGAGCAGTGAAATCTGTCTGCACTGAAGTGCAGCAGAGGCTTTTATTAAGCTTATAATTGAGGAAAAAAAAATCAAAATGAAAGTAATGCATAGTAAGCAGTGTCACAATTTACTGCCCCGTTTTCTTTGCCCAGGACAGCAGGCTCCAGGGAGGTTCAACCCTGTCTCTTCTCATGCATGTCTAATCCCCAGCGATTTGGGTCTGCAAGAGAGTGGGCTGCGGCTTGTGCTCCTTCTGCCTCCCCCTCTCACCACAGATCTCTTATTTCCACTCTCAAAAATTAATTTGCAAAAGTTTCAGTTCAAAATGGTGCACAGGGAGCTGTTTTCCAATACTGTATGGAAAGCCTGATGATGTATTAAAATGCATGCTTAAGAAAAACAATAAAAGTAGCATGATGAGACTGGACTTTGGGAAGATTTTGGTTCACTCAACTCCCCTGTGTCTGAGAACTCATTTCTGTGTGAATGCCAGCTTTTTCCCTTGTTGGTACCCCTGGATTTGAATACCAGTGCAATATCCAGTTGACTTTATGCTTAGGTAACTTTCTTGTAAAATACTCAATTTTCATTAGCTTTCTTATTAGGCTTTTTTTTCCCCATGTAGAATTTCATGTAATAATAATTGGACATCAGCTGAACAAATGTAAGTCAGCAGTTTTCAGCCTATAGAGCATTTTTCTTTTTTTTTTCTTTTTTTTTTTTTTTTTTCTTTCTGACAGATGGGATGCTTTTTGGTAGAGGGACTTAGTTAATTCCTTCCAATCTGCTTTCAGTTGTCATAACCTCAAAGAAGGGCTCTCTGCTGTTACCTGCTGTTCTTTCATTTATTCAATGCCCAAATTGCCATGTGAGTCTTGAAAATCTGAAATTAATCTGAATTTAAAGAATACTGGTTGTCCTGTTCATTCATTTGACCAGTTATTTCTGTTATGTCTAGAGCTGGTCAAACTTTTTCACATGAATAACTTTCCACTAACAATATCTTGTTTGGTTTAAGTCAGAGTTTTCTAGAAAAAAACCAGGATCTTTTGAGTTTTCAGACTGCTGTAGCTTAATAATTGTAAAGAAACTGTTAATTACCCTCATGCCTGCCCCCACCCAGCTGCTTTGTATCTTCCTTATTAAACAAAACTGAAATAAAACATTTTAACTTCCTGAAGTGATTACCCAAATATTTTGCAAAATTGGAGAGCAAGTGGTGTTCGCAAGTACTCTGGAACTGGAAAGGCACCTTTTTCAAAGGGATAAAAAAAAATAAATATATGCTTCTAAAAGGAAATTCCTTGTGAGAAATCAGACTTTGGAATAGGATCCCTTCTTCTTGCTCTGTATTTTGAGTGTGATAATATTCTGCAAGAAATCCCAAATACTCTGTCTTGTTTGTGTTTGGCAGTAAGGGAATAAATGAGCAGGATTGTGTCTATGGCACTGCTGAAAGAGGGAGAGGAGATGATTCTGCTGTGCCCCTGGTGCCTCCCTAGGCAGGGAAAGGTGAAGAGGTGACAGTGATTCCTCCTTAAGGCAAATCAAGACAATTTCATTTTGGGGAGCTAAGTCATCTTTTAGTAAGTGCCCACCCAGCCCACACTGCTGTGGGGATGCTGCTGGTGGCTCTCCTGGTGATGTCCCACCTGTGGGGCTGCCTGGAGCTGGTGCTGGTCCCATGAGGTCAGGGGTAAGCAGATGAGTACAGCTACATCAGTGCCCGTGAGGACTGAGCATAGCCAATGTAGTTTGTGGTCCAGATTATACATTACTGATGTTCTTTGGAGCTTAAACTTAATTACTTCCTATGTTTGAGCAAACAACTACAACTCGAACCAAGAATGACTTGGTTTGAGGTGTACATTTAATAAGATAATTGAAATGCCATGAGGAAAATACAGATTTGATAAACAGTGTGAACTTGGAGTATTTTACTGCTTACCTTTTGCTTTAAAATCTCGTCGTGTGACAGGGGCATGTCTCATACAGACTGTGTAGGATTGTATATAATTTTCAGTACTCCCCTTTTAAATGAGAACTTTTATAAAAGGACAGAAGTTATTACAGCACTAACTCTGCGAGTAGTTAGAAAAAAAAAGTAAATAAAAAGTCTAACAACCACCATCAGTCTGTAGGAGTTGGAATGAGACGAGCTAACGATTGCTATCCAAGTGATAAATGGGTGAGCATCTGAAAGGGCTTTGGCAACAAGAGAAGACAGATGAAGGCAAAATGGCTTCTGTCTGCCTGCCTTTCCTTCTTTAAGGACTATTATGATTAAAGCATAATAAGCAATCTAGATCCTTACTTTGGTCTAAATGATGTTTTGAACACTAATAAATTAGAGCAATTAGTGAGGATCGATTTTTCATATAGAAACGGTGTGCCACAACCTCATGGGGAAAGGGAGAACCTGATTTTGGAGTGTGAAACGTACATTGGGGTGTCTTCAGTTCAGGGTCCTGCCTTCTCTAGTGGATGGACTTTGCATCCTTGTCTGTGGCATTGGGATGCAGAAGGTTAGGAATAGCCCATGTGGAGCACTCGTGCTAGAAGGTGGCTGAAAAGATTGGAATGGGACAAGGAGTTCATTTTGGGGAAAATTTTGATCAGATCTGAGTGCATTTGACTTGCTGTGTTTAGGCTGGTTTTGCTGGGTTCAGTTAATGACAATCCTTCTGGGGGTGAAACATTTTTCATTTAATGCCAGACCAGCCCAGCTCAGCAAGCAGCCAAGGACCAGGTTCTCCAAAGGCACCTTGGTACATAAGATGCCGCTTAAAGTTCATCCTAAGTGCTTTAATGCGGAAGGATGAGCTTAAGTGTGTGTGAAAACCTTTATGGGTTTGGACTGCAAGCAGGAGAGGGTTGTGCTTTTTTTTCTCTGTGCTTCTGGAAAGGTCACTGAGTTGGTGGGATCCTGCCCTTGCAGGAACTACAGCTCTTTTCTTTGTCAGATTTACCTGGAGCGGTGTTTTGGGAACCAGGAGGTCAGATAGGACATCTTGGTGCTGGCATGCTGCCTGGTCCTATCAGCACCGGCAAGCAGTGTGGGGCTGCAGCCATCCCAGGGAGAGCTGTGTGCTGTCTCACCCACTTTGTCACCAGGGTGCACGTTGCCTCTTACAGAGCATGTTGCTCTTGCCTCCAGTTTGAGGTGTCATTGGTGTGTGGCCTTTACGGAGCTTGTTTCCCAGCTGTTCCACCACTGAGCATGTAAAGCCTGAGTGCCTGTGGTCTTGCCATCATCCTTTGGTTTGTAAACTGTGCTGACACTTTTTTCTTGCTTCCAGAGCCTGTAAAACTAAACTCCTCTTGAAGAGACACAGGTGTGATTTTTTTTTTAAACTGGCGAGAGTGAAACTCATTCATTTATTTACTTATGTATTTGCAGAAGGGTGTGTAGGGGAGACCTCTGTGAATCTGTGCATCCATAGGATTGAGGACTTAAAGCAGATTTAGCCTGGCTGTTTGTACCCAGACATTGCAATTTCTGAACATGTTACTTCTAAGCTTCTTTACTGTGCTGCCATGCTGAGCCATAAGACTTGGAGCTGTAGAGAAGAAACCATTGCAGTTCTCTCCTTATATCATTGGGATTGAAAATACCAAAGCAAATTTGTCATATGGGAACAGTCAGGTTTCCTTCCCACTTTTTATCATGCAAGGACAGTGTAAGCTAAACAGTTACACGCCTTTTTTGTGCTACTGCTCAGCAACTGCAGCAGGGAAAGAGATTTGGACCACAGTGGTGTCAGAAAGAAGGATGTGAAGGAAAAGTAAAAGCAACTGCATTCTAACAATAAATCTTACTGGAGAGGTACCTCCTGCTTTCCAAGAAGATAAAAGGCTTACATAAATAAGGTAGGCAATTAAGTTTAACTGAGAAATGGAATACGAAATTAAAAATGCAAGTGCCAGCTCACTCGACACAGTGTCAGCCTTCTGATAATGTGCTGGTCCCTTGAACTTTGAATCGATTAATCAGTTAGCTGTTCTTTTTTTAAGCAAGCAGTTAAATACTGAAGGAAGGAAATATAGTGATGTTTGATTCTGTACATCGGTTATTTAACTATATGTTCATATAGTGATATCTAGGGTACAATTCTATAAAACCACTGATAATAATGATCATAAGTGTTAATTAGTTGATATCAGCTCTATTAAATTGTATAGCTGCTTCTTTAATTGAAGTGACTCATTTCCTTAGATAAGCCTTAATGCTGTGCTACTCACCTGTCACAGTTCCCAATTTAGAAGTAGCTCAGTCTCACCAGATTGGCAGTGATTTGCTGTCATGCTCAAAGTAGGTATTTTGATGACTTCCATAGAAAAGAAAATAAAATAGAAACAAGTGGTGTATGGGGAATTATAATGTTACTGGTTAATACTATGTAATTTGATCTCCAGGGCAGTTATCAAATTGCTCGAGTTCCCCTGGGGGGAATGTTTTGGATACCCACCCTAGCCTTGGATGATCCTCCTCTTGTTTCCTTAAATCTTGTTTCATACGTGCAACAAACTTCTCTCAAAGCTGTTCTTCAGCTTATTGTCTCTTGTATGGCCTATGATTATAAGGGAAGTGCCATCCACCTGCTGAGGTTTGGATGCCTGTGCATTCACAAGGACTCAAGGAAGTGGAGACTGAGGTTTGTTATTTGTTGGACATGGTAAATGGGGAGAAAAAGGACTTTTTTTTTTTTTTTTTTACCTCCTTTCAAGATTTCAGAGGTATCTGATCCAGCCATGTGGTAGCCTTGGTGGTGTTCAAGTCTAGTTCTTGAGAAATAAGGGAGAAGCAGGGATATCTGTGCTGTTGGCTAACTTCAGAGATGAAGGTGTTTGGCAGATGGGATCCCTGAACTGTTCACTAATTCACATTGGGCTTAGGGGGACTCAGCCTGTTTAGTCCTGTGTCCTGTCCCTGAAGAGGCACGTGCAGAATGTGCTGCTCCATCTTTGTGGATTCGTTTTTAACAAAAATACATCATTTTGTTACCCAAATCAACTTGTGCTAACAGACAGTTAATTGTCACATCCACTGGGATGGTGCATTTACTAACCAAAATTCCCATTCTCCCCAGCTTTCTTTGGGAAAGGTCCGAAGTCCATTAGGCCTTAATCTGTTGCATTAATATTCTGTAATGAGTTGATTCCTCTGTTTTCTTTGCTAATTTCTCACTTCCATATTTGAAACCACTGCAAACTCTAAAGGTGTTATTAAGAAAAGGCATTAGCCTTGCTGTCAGCATTTTTGACAGTGCAGTGCCCTAGAGCACAGGTGAGTTCTTCACCCTTCAACTAGAACCAGAGGAATTTCCTACCTGAAACTTGGTGTCTTTTAAACAGATTCATGTCTGAGAAGCGTTGCAAGGAGGCATGAGGAAGGGGATAGTCAGTTTGATCAGTGATGCAGGTAAAGCTCTGGCAAAAAGCCCTGAGGCTGAAGACCATGAGGCCTTGGCCTCCTCGTAGAGGAATAGGTGGATGGGGACTAGCTGGAGAAGAGAGTTAGGAGCAGGTGGGCAGAGCTGAACAGTGGTTGGGGGAATAAGAAGATTTTGTATGAGGAAAGACGTTGTTTGATTAGGTCTGGACAGCAAGAGGGGTAAGGTGATGCTAGAAGGAAGGAGTTGTAAGTTATATGGGTTTTAACAAAACCACAAAATGTTTTTTGAACTCTGTCAGGCTTGGTGCTGTGACCATTCCCTGGATTCCAGTACACAACCACGACCTGGGTGAAGAACCTTCTTCTAATATCCAACTTAACCCCCCACTCTGACACAACTTTAGGCCATTCCCTTGGGTCCTGCCACTTCTCACCATGGAGAACCCATATTGTTCACATATATTAGGTCAAAATGATTCTTGAATGATTCATGAGATACATATTTCTAGGTCAGAAATTCTATTATATGATCATAACCTTTCTGGTCCAGTAGGCTGTGTATATTGATAAGTTGCAATCCCATACTTTTTTTTTTTTTCCATAGCCTCTGGTGTCCTCCCTGGCACTCCAGCCAAAGGTGGGCTGCTCTGACTCCCCACTCCCACCGATTGGGAGCAGTTGGTGAGCGGTGCTGAGTGTTCTCTGCAGCCTTTTAGGGGTCGAGGCCTTCAATGTGAGCAATTATCTCCTTAAGGGGGATATTGTGAGACTCTTAAATTAGAGGCATCTTATTAGCCACACTTCATGTGCCAAGCGTTAGTTATAAAAAGATGCACCTTGCTGCTAAGACAGGGTGATTAATTTTCAAGCCAGCAAGTTGTTAGGTTGTGCTAACAATTACCATATTTGATAGATTAAAGCCCTCACTAGGGTATCTGTTACCTTGGGAGTTTGTTTACAGTTCCTTATCTGTGGCAGACAGAGAATTCATGGTGTGACAATTACTATGCAATGTCTCGATGATCCCGTCACATTTAAAAATAATGTCCAAGCTGAAAATTCTTCCCATCTGTTTGTTGTGTGGGGACCACTGGGAAGCTTGGCTTCTTCCTACAAGAAGCCATCAGCCAGATGTACATCTCTGCAGAAAACTTCCCTTCTGTGAGAATAGAATTAAGAAACCATGGGACTTGTGTTTTGCCCTGAAATGAGAATGTTACCTTTTAGACTATAACTATGTGTATATGTATATCTACACACACACTATGACTGTGACTGTATTTATATATGTGTATAAACTACAAATAGCTTACAGTTTGCACAAGAAATTTACCTTTTTCTTGTTGGAATTACTTCAGTTTGGCACCAAACGTGCTTGGTTATTTATGCTCAGAAAGAAAACAATTGACTTTATGGTTTAGTGGTGTCGGAGTTTCATATTCTGAAAAGGGCAGGTTGAAATGATTGGGGGCGATAGTGACAAAGACAAAGAGAAGAAAGTCACTGCCTAAGCTCTCTTTCTGATCAGAAACCATGTCCTATAAAGTGACGAAATTCTCATTGCATTATTTTTTGCAAATTTATGTTCAGCCTCCCAAGAGCTGTTGTCCTCTCTGGGACTTGGCATGAGCATGGAAACTAATGTTAACAGTCCTTCTCTGCAGCATCATCACCTGGGAAGACAAAATTAGACGTGCCCCAAAACACCCATCCCTTCAGGAGATTTTTGACCTGCATCCTTGCTTATGTAAAGTTTTTGTACCTTTTGTCTCCCTCTGTTCCAAATGGTTTTATTCATTCTGACTTGTGATCAGGCCCTCTTTTAATAACTCATGAGCCACTGTTGTCCCCGCAGAGCAGAGAGGAGGACTTTGCACGTCAGAAACCTTTAGCAATGGGCAGCTCGCAAAAGGTCATCGTCCAGCCAGTGAGATTTATGGGCCCTGGGCAGCTGTGCTGCATCCCTCCTCCTCATTCCATGCATACCTCTGTGCCCATGTCATTGCTGGGCACTCACCCTCTCTCCTCCCCTTCTATTACTACTATTATTCTACTGTTATTTTTTTTTCATGTCAAAATGAATGATGGTAACTGCCTCCTGTAAACAAGTTTTGGGGAAAAATAGCGATGTGAACTCTGGCAACCCAGGCGATGAGCGGGGAACAATGTTGTCCTTGTTCTGTGCTCTTTCTCTCGGGCATCCACAGCTCACCCAGCCCCGGAAGCCCAGCTCTGCCCTGGGGATGCGGGGCAGGCACGAGGGCACAACACGCTGTGCCAGCTGGGGGGCTTGCAAAGTCTGGCATGTTCCTTGGCATCCTGATGATGTGGCACTTGGGATGGCACTACATCCTCTGCATTGGTTTAGTAGCTGGCGGGCTCAGATGAGTCACTTTGGGTTTTTTTGTATTGTTTTTTTGCTGTTTTGGGGCAGTCCTGCAGATTTAACAAGATGATTCATAGCCATTTAGTCTCTGTCGTTGTCGTATCGATTCTTCAATCATCACTAAGAGATCTCTATTACTATCTCTTTCCCTTGGCTTTTGGTAAATTTTCTGCCTTCTGCCCCCAGTAAAGCCAGTAGCAGATGACAAGGATGCTTTGAAATTACATTACAAGAACCACAGCTGGTATAAATAGATTTCACTTTGATGTATCTGATCTGATTTGTTACCTGAGGATCAGGCCTTAACTGTTTGTTTAACTCTGTTACTTTTGTTAAAAAATAGCACTCAGCAATAAATTCCCTTTCACTGTCAGAGCCATCTCCATCTGAAGGTCTGAGGCAGCCGGTTGGCACTATGCCACGAAGGTGGCTCAGGTCACAGTGGTTTGGGGCTAACCATGAGAATGGTACGAGTATATTTGCAAAAACAGCACAGCACTTGGTAGCATCTAAAGCAAAACTGAATGAGTTCACAATGAAACTCAGCATTTCTGTTTGGAAAGGTTGATCTCTTAGGGAATGTTCACAATCAAAATGCTTCGAATAGATCGACCTGTAGTCCTCCTCCTTTCTGTGTGGACACAGGTTCTCTCCATAGGTTTTCTTCAAGGAGGACTGTCTTCTTCATGAGAAAACCAGGAGGCTGACAGTAAGATCTGTCGTGAGCAATTTGTGCAGAAACCAAAAGGAAAACTGCCTGCAACGGGAAAGGAAAATAGAAAATTCGGTGGGCATATTTTTTAGTGACAAGATGTGGAATGGAGGTAAAAGAAGACTTGACTGCTAAGAGTAGACTAAGATTTAGCATTAGCTCATTATTAGCAGTTAACAAATAGGGCTAATGTTGTTGCTAATAAGTTGCTATTAACTAACAAACGCAAATGTGAGCACAAGCACTAATTTTTCCTCCTTGCATCTGAACCCTCTGGTGGTGATATAGGCTGTGCACTGGCGTGTTGTGGACATCCAGAGTAGTTAAGGGAAAAAAGGTGGAGATATAATTGGAGTTTGGACAGAGGAGATGCCTGCAGAGAGAAGTGTCATATAGATTTTGGTATTAGAAAAAAATTAAGGTAATAAGTCTAGACACAGAAGTGAAAGAGAGGTTATAACCTCAATGGCCATATGCTTCAAAAAACAAAACAGGAGGAGGATCACTGTAGTGCAATATAAACTGCAAAGCCTTTCCACTGAGCTTAGCAGGACTTAAAATAAATGGGAACATAATAGACAGTGCAGCAAATACAACAGGAGAGAAAAATACTCCAGCATCACTGAAGAGGTCAGCCAGTGTCTGCTTTAAAAGCTGCGATAAGCAATACCTCCCTTTCTGGAACTGTGATCTGGGGTCCTTGGTTTGTGCCAGGATGCAGTGCAGAACATATCCGAGCTGCAGAGCTGAGACAGGGGAGGAGGAGGAGAACGATATCCCTTAGTAATGACAGGAAGGGATATTTGCATTTCCCAGGAAGGGAAAACATTTAAAGAACCCATGGCTTGCTATCTGGGGTTCTCCTGATGGAAGCAAATGTGCCTCAGTTTCTCCATCTGTGAAGTTATACTGGCTTCTTTTCTTCATGAAAAGTGCTTTGAGACCTCTTCTATACAAAGCTGTAGTAAGGACTGAGGAGATACATGACTGCACCCAGGAAACATTTGGGAGCTGAGCTCATGCCCTCTTGAAAATGAACCCAAATTTCTGTGCTGCTGCTGCTGCTGTGCCTGCAGGAGGGTGGTCGTGCCTTTCCTGAGAAAGATGGCACTTCTCTTGATTTTCCACAAGGGACAGGACAGTGTTTGCAGCATTAATGGAATTGTCTATCTGAGGAGGAAAAGTACGACTGTTAATCATGGGCTCTTTTTTTTCATCTGGTTTTGCTTTGGTCCTTGATTGTTGCATTGATATTTAACATTTGTCTTTAAGTTCATTTTAGTTCTGTCTCATTTCACGTACTTGTTACTCGCGCTGTTGCTGACTTGAAAAGCACTCCCAAAATCATGGGGACTTTTCTGGCTTTGTACCATTCTTTGAATTATGTGTTCTCTGAGTTTTTCATGCATCACAGGCTATGTTTTTTTGGCGATAAGTCAGAATAATGTTCCTGGGGATGATGAGAATTCTTTTTCACCCATTTGCTTGTCTCCCAAATGCAGTGAGAAGCATTTTTGTTGAGTACTTGATTCCATCCTCCCACGCTCTTCTGGCTTACGAAAAGGGCAATTACCCAAAATTTGCACTTACCTTGTCACCTGTAGACAAGGCATCTCCTGTGCCTGGTGGGAGCTGCTTCATATTGTCTGACAGGCTGGTCTACACCAAAGCTGGAGTGGGGAATTGCCCGGTTTGGGAAGGGCCCCGTGGATGGACTGGGCTCTGGCATACTGAAACAATCCCACACTTGCATGTGTGTTTACAGGTGGTAGTTATGCACGGTAGTAAACCATGCAGGGTTTGTGGGATCCTGTGCAAAAGCCTGTCTAGAAACCCCTGTGAGGCTTCCTAGACTTGCTGGCGCTGAAGCTTCCTACCACCCAGTGCCCTGAGAGCCAGAGTACTGCTTTGGGATTAGGGAAAGGTATTATATTAAGCAGCAAATAGTACATCAGGGCTTTTCAGGTGTGCCTAGAGGGTTCGGAAGTTGTGGTGTGTGGTCCACCACTGCAAGGGGCAGTGGTGGCTGTTTGGGGAAGCCTTTCTCCTGAAGGCATTTTGGGTTTCACTTGCTGCAGTTTTGGTTCAGCTCTTCCCAGCTGCTCTGGACTAGAAGTCAGTGCACACCCTGAAGCACAAGCATTTGTGTTTTTTGCAAAGCTTTTAATCAGTGCAGTAGTAATCCTAATTGGTCTCCTTTTCATTTGTGGATTATTCACATATAGTAGAAAAGGCAAAATGTGTTGAATAAGTTTTTCATGAGTAATGGTTTTGTCCAGAATTATTGCTGGTGAAGATGTGGGTATAAGGGCAGTATTTTATATTTTGGCTGACATACAATAGCAAGAGAGAGCCAGATTTTTTTTTTTCTTGTTTAATAGAGAGGTCAGAATGTCTGTCTCTTTATTGGCTTTATTTTTAGGGATATAGAAAGGGCAGATTATAAATTGTAAGTAATTTAATTTTAATTAGTTCTACTAAAAGCTTTATTACTCTTTCCTCTTCTCTTTCCATGAAAGTGATAGCAAAGCAACTGTTTGTGATCCTGAGTGCTGGAAGAAAGTGCTGTTTTTCAGACCTCCTGGCACAGCTTGTCAGCATCTCTAAAATTCTTTGTGATCCCCGAAGCCTGCACTTCTGAAGCGCTCAGCTCTTCCCAGAGAAGCTGTGACAAATGATATCCGTGCCGGGGAGTGGGTTGAGATTATTAAGAATTTGTTGTTATGGTTATTTTAGTGAATGAGTCGCTTGTTTGCTGTTTTTTTTTTTTTTTCCCCCTCAAGATCCTTGTTACGTGGAGATTAGCAGTATCTGTTATGTGTAAGACTTTGAAGTTGTTCTTATCCAAATATGAAATAATTAAAAAGAAACAACCAAACAATCAGTCCCCTCCAAAAAAAAAACCTGAAAAGGAAAACAAAACCAAAAAACCACCACAACCCGGTGTAAGAGTAACCACTTGCACACAGAGACAGTTTGTTTTTGCTCTCCCAACTGCTCAGACCTCTGCTGATGGAGCGTGGGGGGAGCTGGCAAACCCTTCAGGCAGTACTGGGGAGCACAGCCACTTGCTCCTCTCCTTCATCTACTTCCGTGAGGTCAGAATTAAAAATCATCCTTCATGGGATATCCTGCTTAAACCTCCTGTTGCTGTTGTTTTATGCAGATATTAATTTGCATCTACTAGAAAAATAGAGTGCAAATTGAGAAAGCAAATGATTTTTGAAGTTGCAGGGCACAGTGATCCATGTCGGTCAGTGGGCTGGTTCAACTGGCCTTTGGAAGCCGCCTGTGGTAAGGTCCTTCCAAGCAGTTGCCTCTTTTCCTGGAGCTTGGTGCGTTTCCTCAGTGCTGCTGCTGCTGGACCACGGGGCAGGGGCCAGGACCACGCCTGGGAGCAGGGGTTGGTTGCTGGAGGGCATCAGTGGTGTCTTTCCCAGAGAGTGGGGACAAACATGCAGGTTTAAATAACTTCTCTGAGCCTGCTGTGGCCCTCAGCTCTCCCTGCCTGCTAGCCAAGATTTCAGTCTTGAACTCTGAGACTTTGTGCTACCTTTGGATTAACCAGCAGACACTGTCTAACGTCCCTGCTACCGCAGAGCTGCTGGGCTGGGTGGCAGAGATGCTGCAAGGTTGGGATTTACCTCATTTATCGCCTCTGTCTTCCCCAGCTGATGTGTGCTCCTGGAGCACTGCCCCCCCAAGCAGCTCTGCTCAGTCTCTTGCCCAGCCCTGGTGAGGGGATGGACCCTCCCGAGGTGCTGCCCTGGCGGGCTGTAGAACCTGCCTGGGCCCGCAGACTGGGGTGGCTGGTGCCAAGCGGGCTGCCTCGAATGTCCTTGTGCATGTTAATGGTGTCCTGATGGCCCTCCTGCACTGGTCTCATCTAAGAGAGACTCTCACTGTGCCTTTCTCACTGAAGAGTTTGGCTGGGGCACTTTTTGGTGTCGAAACGACCTGTTGTGCATCCCAGTACTTGGATCCCCGTGATTGCTGTGGGGGTTTTGTGTCAGTAGGAGGGATGCTTTGTTTTTATTGCAGTTGCTATTATTTACTTGTGGTGGCAGTACAGCAGGTCTGTCTCTCTTTGTTGTTTGCCCAGAAACTGATTTTCACATTTTTGGTGGGGGAAAACCTTTGAAGCTCTCTTGTCTGGCCTGGTCTGCAGTGCCACCGCTGGCCTCCCTGGGCTCAGTCTTCATAAACAACACCAAAACCCACCTCCCAGCTGAGGATTTGTGTGCCAGAACCTCATCAGCAGAGCTCAAAAATGCAGCTCAGATGAGTGTGGTGATGGCTTTAGAAAAACAAGGAGGGAGGGGGGGGAAATCCCTGATGGGATTCTCTCAGGTAATCTCTCAGTGAAGCAATACAAGTGCTAATTACTGCTATGGGTGACAGGTGGAACTATTGAAGTGTAATGCTGCTTTCAGGTTGAAAAAAAAAAAAGGAACTATATTTACAAAAAATAAGTTATTTAACACTCAACAGGGTGCATCTCAGCTAGCATTGCAATACACCTATTAAATTTTTAGTGCCAGATTATGATACACAGCCAGGGTACAGAAGTTGTTGAGCATCATAACCGAAGCAACAATTATTAATTAATCAGGTGTTGAAAGTGCCTAAGGAGAGAACAGTAGGCGAATGATAAGAGCCTCCCTGGGATACAATATACTTTTTTTCTTTTAGATTGCATATTAGTTAAAGCGTGTATCATAATGTGATGTCCCCTTACCAGATATTGCATCCATTATTCTTTCTATTCATATTAATAAACCGATTGATGAATTCCCTCATTCTTTACACTGTTCCCAAAAATGATTTGCAGTTATAAAACCTTTTAACTTGGCAACTATTTGCACTGAGAGGAAACTTAGGGAGATGCTGTAAATTATTTTGACAGATTTGAAAATGCTGTTTATATCCATTAGTCACTACAAATGCTGGGATGGTGTAATGTGACTGCCTCATTCTTCCTTACTGGAAGAGAATGTGTTAGATAAATTTTGAAGTTGGTAAAGATTGAGGAAACACTTCCTGTAAGAAAAAAACATCATCAAGTATGTACATAGTTTTAGTTTTCTCCCAGGGTTATCAATTAAGTTTCCCTTTGGGGAGGCACTGGTGGGTCTCTGGAGCATCCTGCAGATCGTGGTGCTGTGTGTGTGCAATTCCTGCGAGGGAAAAGATGCTGTTCCTCATGGGGGTGATGGAAATGTTGGAGAGCCAAGCCAGGACCGCCAGAGCTTGGCATACAAGTTGCATCATAATTGCCATCACTGCCAGGTTTATTTTTGTAAAAAGAAATCAGATTTTTAAAGCTTCCTAATCCTATTTTGAGTGAGAAATAATGTATGTGTTAGAGCTTATTAGCACAGATGTGCTAATGGTCGTTTTTGGTGTCACACTGGTTCTGTATAGCTCATCATTTTCAGTATAATTAGTTTGCTTTCTGGGAGCTCCAGTGCATAGGCATTTGAGTGGCTTGACCTCTCAAGTGTAATTTTCTTTGTCTTTCTTTTTTCTTTTTTTTTTTTTTTTTAACCCCTGAGTCAACAGTATATATATGTAGGAGGACAGGGAGAAGGCCAGGGCACTGAGACAGGAAGTCCTGTTCCTGAAGAACAAAGCAGTATCTTTGCGAGGCTGTATTAAATAGCAGTACCTCTAATAGCATCAGCTCTACTGATGTAGAACACAATGCCATTATCACTCTCGCTGGGCATCACTGGGGGAGTTCCTCTTGCCAGAGGGGACGTGCCTTGAGCAAACAGCCTTGCTGCAGCAGTGGTTCACAGTGGCCAAGGTGTGCTGCTGCTGTCAGGGCTGGGGACTTGATGGGAAAAAAATGATCCCACCAAGAAAAAGGAATGCCTTTTTTTTCCCTCGTCCTTTTGTGGCCGCAGTTGTGAGCGAGCAGCTCAGGGCCGGGAGGTGTAACTCTGTAGTTAAATGCATCCCATCATAGAGCTGGAGAATTTTCTGCTCACCTCACCTGTTAAAGTGGAACTTGATGATTAATTCTTGCTTAAACAAGGGTTCCATGGTGTTTTTCCTGGTACAAAGTCAGTGTACGTAATTGATGCCCCCAGTGCTTCTTTTGGCCTGGCAGCTGTGTCCAGCTGGTCTTTTGAAGGCGTCATGTACCTCACAGGATTGGGACTGAAAACTGGAGATGGAGCAGGGTTGGGCATATCTGCTGTGTAGTTGCTGGTTTAGATGAGCCCCTGCTGATGCACAGCGTTTGTTTGCTTCTTCCCTACAGCTTTCTTGGGAAACTTTGTACCCTTGGTATGAGTCACAACTCGGGAAGGCAAATGTGTAACTTTCATACTGCAGTTTCTCAAATGTTTCCTTGTGATACATGAAATTTAGTTGGGAAACATCCTATGCTGTGCTGGAAGTGGGCTGGGTGACACCCTTGGTGTATCATAAGTAGGATAAGTTTTGGGAGCCTTATCATGGAGCGGATGGTGTTCTGAGCTGAGGAGCTTTTGTGGTTGTTTCATAGCTGGGTTTTCTGCGTGGGGGTCCTGGGAGCAGCGGTGTGATCAATGGTCATATCTGTACTATCCAGCTGTCATTCTTGCTTTTCATTTGCAAATGAAGATGGCCAGTAACCTGCTTTTTAACATATGGCCCATTAGCTACCACCTCCTATTCAGATGGTAATGTAGTGGACCAGTGGTGATTTAAGGCTCTGACTTGTATGGAAAATAGCAGATTGTTTACGCTGGTAATTACACTCATTTCCATATCAATTGCTCTGGCTAGACCAATGCCTTAAAATAAAAAACTTACCGCTGAACTGTACTTGCCCAACCCTGTTAATGGCAAAGCCTTGTGTTCGTCTGGTTCCCCAACAATTCAAAGCAGTACCCAAGACAAAGGGAGAAAAGGCACTTGCAGACAAATCACGTATATAAGGAGTGAAGGCTTGGGGTGACTTAGTAAGTCTCAGCATGCACAATATATGTGAGGAATTTGATGAGGCTGAAAAAAAAAGAAAAGACTTTGAAGGATTACTCAGAAAATACTGTTCTAGATCACTAGCAGATAAAAGTCAGCAGGGGACACTGGGGATCTATGTATTTTTAATATGAGCAAGGGTTTTGGCCTCCTGACTTCCCTGGAGTGGCAGTGATTCCCACCAGTTGAGTATCTGAGCAATTTCAATGAATTATTTGTTTTGTAGCTGTACCAGGAGCAGCTGAGATCTTCCTGCTGTGCTTGGTAGTCAACAAGAGTTTGTCATCAAAACACGAAGACTTTTTGTGATTTGATTTTTTTTTTTTATTTGTAAGGAGTTGTTTGACAGCTGGTTTGTGCCTGTTGTAAGAGCTCTGGACCTGAAATTGGCTGTGTACAGGTGGCTCGTGAAGAACATGCTCGATGCTGCTCTCTGGGCAGAGGTTGTCAGAACGGAGGTTGTCAGAGTAGGTGCTTCAAAGAGGTCAACATCAGCTGTCAGTTGACAAGTAGTTCATCCAATCCTTTCCCATCTTGAACGCTGTGACATGTGAAGTTAGTGGAGGTGTTGAGCCCATGAATTAGTCACACACTGATCGGTATGGCAGTGATAGATGAGACTGCGGGGCATGGTCTGACCGCAGATGTGCACCAAGACTGCTGTTGAATATAAACAGTTGGACTGCACATGGCCCTCTGATGTACTGCTGAGACTTGGTTACTTGTATTTGTTTGCTGGGCTTGTTTTTCCTCTGACCAGGTCAATGCATGTCAGGTCTCAGTCTGAGCACTGTTCTTCGACGGACATTGAGTGTCCCAATGGGAGAGGGCAAGAGCAGCAAGAATGATTGGGAGCTTGGAGGACAAGATATTTGGTGAATGCAGATTGTTTAGCTTACAGACAAGATAGAAGGTAGACCTGTGACAGCTTTGGGGTGGCAGGTTGCTGCGGAGAGGAGGAGATATCCACATCTGACAGGATAGGGACACAGCCTGGATCAGTAGCAAGGGACCATTAAGTTACATACTTGGAAACACATTCTGTTGGAAGGATTAGGGACGTGTGGGAGACCCTGTGTTATTTAGGTCCTTCTGATATTTTACATTAAACTTGTGGACGCTTCTGGTCTTTCCAGATCAATCTTATTCTATGTTTCTATTAGCTTAGAAGGGAATATCACGAAGAAACGTGCATGTTTATTTTTAGGGAGATTGGAAATGGTGTGGGAACAGAGAGCTTTGCAGAATTTTGGTATTACAGTTGTGCTCCATTATTCTATTATACAGAAATATTCCCAGAAATACTGGGAAGAGGTGAGACAGCAAACTGGAGGAGTGAGTTGGTAACAGGCCAAGAAAGGTATCCCAGTATTAGCAGTAATGAGAAAGCAATAGAGCCAGGGAGTGACACATGTCCCAGGTTTACTGTGAGCAAACAGCCACATGAAGTTTTGCAGCACTTTGTGCATGGGACACCACATGCTTATTCGTATAAGAGCTACTAGACAGGAAAGTACTCGTGTCTCAGTCAGTGAGGCTGGAAGTGGCATGGGAAAATTCACCGTTGTTTAATGGCAATCAGTTCCAAATGAAATAAAGCAGCAAACAGTGACAACATGGGCCCCCAAACCACAAATCAAATGTGCAACTCGGTGTTTGACCAGAGATGATGGTCAGACCTACTGCTTGGCAGGAGATGGAGTAGATAGGTAAGGTACAAGAGGGAGAGCTTGTTGCTGCGACTCTCAAGTTCCATGAGTTTCCTGAAGGTTGCTTCTACTACGGATTGATATTTGTTACATTCTTTTCATGCTGTCATGGGAAAGGTGGGAGTTTGGATTTTTGCTTGTTGGTCTCCAGGAAAGTTGAGACTTTGATATCCAATAGCCTGTCAGTGTCTCGTAAGGAGACACTTGATCAACAGATTCACAAGGTCAGAGGTACCTCAATCACCCTTGTTTGGGGGGACTCAACAGAACCAGGACCCCTCAGCGGGTCCTGTCAAGGTGTTTTCTGCTGCCAGCAACTTCAGGGACTCACTGTAACAGTTTACAGAACAACACTTTTTATTAATACAATTTCTAACAGGTTAATAAAGTTCGAAGGCTGTCGGTGATAATGCCTACTGCAAAAATATGTTTTAAAGCAATCTACTGATACAGATATTAAACAAGTACAAGCTTAATATGAAGCAGTCTACTAATATGCTTTGGGGTAAACATAAACAAAAGCCCTAGTCCTAAAAGCAGCATTTAATGTGCATAGAGGACATTTCTCACCCAAGGCGTCCCTCTGGGGTGGGAGAAGATGGACTCAGCCCGTCGACTGACCGTAGCAGTCTCTGTGGATGTCTTTTCCCACTTTCCCCCTATCCTCAACTTATTTTTATACTGTTTTCTTTATGTTTGAGTGGAGTTTAAGTGGCTCTAGTCATAAATACCTTTTATTTCTGATTGGTGTTTTTATTGAGAGGGGGGTGGTGGTCACAGTTTGGCACCTGAGGAGGGGGTTCGACGTGATTCTTGGCTTCAGCAGCAGAACATCTTCATTCTCCCTTGTCAGACAGGTACTGTTCTGTCTCAGTACCACAATGTTCTCCCATTTGAGTGGAGGAGGGCCACGTAGTCTATGCTTATTCTGTTTCTGTGAGCGGATGTTTATCCTGTACTGGGGAGCATGTCGACCTCAGTCCATCCAGGGAGTTGCAGCTGCTTTCTGCCTTAAAATTTTGAAGCCCCTTTAGGTTTAACTCTATCCATCATCCCACAGTGCAACATGGAAATTAGAAATGTATATTCCAAATGTGATGGGCACATTATATTTTGAAATGAAGATGATCTAGAAGAGAAATAACACAGAACAAATAGGTTTGACAGGGCAGCTATTACAATTATTGTAACAGGCTGTGCAGAGCTTTTTCCTTTTCTTCCACATTTGGCTTCACAGCCGTTTCCTGGAATGGAAGACAATGACTCAGACTGAATGAAATAAAGACACTTGGTTATTAAAAGACCCAGAAGAGTACAGTTGAAATTCCAATAAGCATTTGTCCTGTGGTATAATGACACATGGGTGTACTTTTGAAGATGTGCAGAAATGCTGCTTGGCATTGCAAATGCAGGAGCAGGTTTTACTTTGTTAAGCACTCCAAGATGTGCAGCATCCATCAGCAAGTTTTCCATAATGGAATATCTGATCATTTGTGGAGCTCGTGGAAGGTTTTGCTTAGGGTACAGAAGTGGGTGACACCATGTTTTTTGGACATTAGCATGTTTTTGGTTTGAAAGATACCTGTTGAGGAGCTGTCATCTCTGATCTGAAAGAGGTTGGTAAAACTCATTGTCATAGTGGAGTTTGGGGTGATGGCTGATGTGTGGAGATTAGGGCGTGGGAGTTCCTTTAGCAGGGTGACCTGATGCTGGGTGAAGTGTTTTAGTTTCTTGCTGTCTATCTCCTCTTAAACAGGTGACTTTGAAGTTGTTGTTTCCTAGAACTGGAAAGGGCTTTACATAAAAGGTTCCATTAACTACAGTTAATTAGGTAAACATCCAACTTGCAAATGCTGATTAGCCTCACACCATAAATTTCGAGGTCTAAAACAGAAGGGGGGAGAAGTAAGTGCATTCCTTAAAAGGAGATCCGGAACAAATACAAGTCGTACTCATCAGAAGGAGCTCCAATAGTTGATTAGTTTTTCTAAGAAATATTTTTTCTACCTATTAATATACTGTTTTTAGTAGAAAAAAAGGCACCTGAAAATTTGGTTCTAGAAGTATTTGGATGGCAGTCTCTGTGGTAACAGGATGCTGGAAATAGATTAATTAACTGTTGTGCCAAAGAAGAAAAGGTAAATTGCACCATTTAACAAAAATTAAGTGATGAAAAAGACCAAAATGAAAGCATGAACAGCTGCAGACTGCCACAGAGAGCTGGTGCTAACTTAGAGCATGAAGATGCACTGCAGCATCTCACCTAGGATTTACTCTGACAGCTTTCACTTCACTTCATCCTTGTCTCAGCTCTGCTACTAAAAGCTTTCCCATAGTTACTGCTACACTTATCTCTCCTTTCTAGAAGAAACCCTTAGCTGCAGCTCCTTGTAAAATGTGGCTGATTATAAATGACTTAAAGATAAGAAGTTTCAAACAACCTGTTACCCTGAATGTCCCTGTTCTCGAGACACACAGGTTATATAATGGAAAATGTGAAATGAAAGAGAGGAAAACATCTGTATCTCACTGAGAAAGCACACTCCATGTATATAAAATCTGTGTGTTCCTTTACCTTTGCTCAGCTCACTCCTCTGCAGCAGCCTGGCAGTAAGGACTCGCTCTCTCATGTACATTTTCCTCACTGTCATCTGCAGTAGCCAAATGCAATGTGAAAGTCACCTCGGTTTTAATGTAGGAATTCAGGCACTCACAAGAGAGGAACCCTTGAAGCTTGTTAGAGGCCAGCTTGTACGTTTCCATGCGCATTTAATAGGTTTTCATAGGAACACCTTCAAAAAAGTGTATTTAAATTATTACCTTTTACCTCCGTAACCCTTCTGTAGACATGAGGGACGAGGATATTGTGTGTGTTCAGTCCTGTCAGGTACTAAAGAGATTAAATCTGGTTTAATAATCTGGGAATCGTCGTAGCACTGGACGTGCCTTTGCATTGCTTGCTGTGCTCTTCTCGGGGTGAGCATTCCCGGGGTGAGGCTGGACGCCCTGCTGTGGGTGTGCGTGGGGCAGGCTCATGAATTCTGAGACACGCCTGCCACTACGGCCCTTTGCAGCTCACACATCCGCCTTTTCAGAGCTACAAAAGAAAGAACGCAAGGAGGTACGCTTGGATCTAATTTGTAGATAACCTTTAAGCCAGAAACAGAGAGCTCCCAATGCAGTGCGCAGCCTTTTGTGTCTCTGAGTAAGTCCCTTCGACACCATCTTGTGAGAATTACAAGGTTTTTTAATTTTTCTGCTGTTTGTTTTGGTTGTGGGTTTTTTTTTTTTCCCTGCAGGAAAAATAATCTGTGGTAGAATCTTATCGTGACTATTCCAAGCACTGTGTGGACCAAAGGAACCCGAAACAAATCCAGCTTATGATTTCTGGTCAGAGTCAGCGAAATGCAGAATGCCAATACGCCGATTTTTATCTTGGGCATTACAGAAAGCGGGAAATGCTGCTAAAAAGCAGTTTTCTCCAGCCACCATTTAGGAATCATGTTTATTTTCACTGCAGCTGTGCATCCTGACTTGAGCTGTCTGGGAAGAGAGACTTGCTATTTAGGGGCCACATTCTTCAATATCAGCCCAGCTCAAAGGGGAGGAGGGCCCTGGGCGTTCATGCCAAAAGCACAACACCAGGGAGCATCCATACTGAGCAATTTCAGTTCAGGTGCCAGTAACAGGGTGGGTTGATGGGCCCTTTGCCTTTGGACACAAGTTTGAGCTTGCCCAGTATTGGAAACCATCATGGAAAACAGGGTTTAGTGGGATATTTTTAAGCACTTGGCAGGTGTTTTCCTACCATTAGGTGGTTTTGTATTTATTAACCTAGCAGCTAATATTAAGACTGCTGACCACAGCTGAGAGGCAGTAAAATGGAAAGACAAATATTCAATAGGAAATATTCCCTTCTCTGCTATTGAAAACCTTTCCAACACATTTTCCTTTTTTTTTGGGGCTTTCCATGTCAGAACTCTCAGTGCCTTTGGTTAAAGACTTGTTATGCTCCTTTTTAGGAAGCAAATATTTTCAACAAAACCTACACTATTATATTTTCTCAGAGTGCTTTCCCAGGATGAAAGGCTCTATGGAAATTTTCTTTTCATTCAAGTACCTATATTTTATGGCAAATTAATGCCTTCTGTATGCTCCTTGCAGGTATTTATATAATCTCAATCAACAAAGGATTTTGGCTATTTTTCCTGCTTTTAGCTTCATGCATGTAGATATTTCTGCTTGAGGATGAGAATAAATACATGAAACTTGCAGCAAGATTGAGGCTGAAGAGGAGTATTCCCGTGGCAGAGGCTCTGTCAGGACCCTGACCTTCTGTAGAGGGTTTTGCTCAGGAAAGTTGACGGTGTTCAGGCAGAATCAGGGGTCACTTCCAGCTTGTGCAGCTTCCTTCAGGCCATAGCTTCTGACCTCTTCGTTTTTTAACTCATTTTTCTGAAATGGAGCAAAACGGGCCTGTGGGAGAAGGGGCTGGGCATTGGGAAGGTTTACCTTCGGCAGGACAGCGTCACAGACATAAAAACTTGCATCCCGGCTGTTTGCTGTGGGATCACAACATCCCTGGGCATCGATATAAATCCATTCAGTATGCTTCTTGCTTCCCAGCCTTGTAAAAACGTCGGAAAAATAGAGTGAAAAATTCTGCACTGATTTCTAGTAACTTTACTCAGCGGGAACCAATTTGGAAGCATTCGAGTGCACATTTGCGGGAGGATTTGAGCACGAGCTCTGCAAGGTCTCCAGCAATACGTTTCCTTTTAGAAGCTGTAATTGGAGCCCTGAAATTTCTTCAAGCGCTTTATTTTAGAAATAGCTGAGGGTTTGGAATGAAGCCGTATAAAGTTATGGCGGCCCTTCACAATTTTAGGAGACTTTTAGGCTGCCAAATTGGAGCCCTGGTGTCGGTATGCACGAGGCTCTTGCTCGGTGTGGCAGCAATCATGCTGCCAAAGGGCTGGCTCTAACTCACAGCTATTGGCTGGAGCAGTGGAAAATGAGAGTACAGGGTTTTATGACCTTTTGCGAACAGGACTATGAACCTGTCACTTAGGAAGTTTTACAAAACATCCCCTTAAGAAAGGGAGTCGCCTTGGTGACATTTTATGTGAGCAGGTATGGTTAGTGAACTTGGCTGCTGGTGGCTCAGGGAGGCTCTCACCACGTTCTACATATAACTGAATTTCACAATATTGTTGGTGTTTCTCCTTATATTTTTCTTATTACCGAGGTATGAGTGCAGGAAAACAGGGCACGAGAGCTGGATGTTTGTTATTCTCCATATCCCAGTTTGTGGGTTTTTTTATGTGTATTACCTTTCACTGCTGCATTTTTAATCAACTCTTTTTGTTTGTTTGTTTGTTTTGTGTGGTGCATTTGTGTGTGTTTGTTTGTTTGTTTTCTGATGGAAAACTCTTACTTGCTGATCATTTTCCCTGATATGGGCACCCCACCCAGTGCTGCAGGCTCAAACTTGCTCTCAAGACTAGAACTGATACCAGCTCCCTGGGAGGTACCAGGGCAGATCTCGACACCAAAGAATGTCTTCGTGTCTTTGGGCAAACACAAAGCAAACCCTTCATATTCAGCTGTGACTTATACACGTAGCAGCAATTTAAGGTCTTCATAAATTGACAATCCCCCTGTGGAGCCAAATCTTTATTGACAGCAAGCAAATGAATCAAACACATCAGTTGCATCCTTTGGTTGGGCGTCATGGGGAATTGAATAGCAAATAAATCCAGTGAAGACCCAGGTTCATGTGAGTTCCCTTCCATGAGTGGAAGAGAGAGGGAATCTTTCTTTTCTCTAAAGGACTGGAGAACCAAAAATCAAATCTGAGACAGAGAATCAGTAGCTGAAATATGTTTTTAATAAAACAAAAATGCAAAGATACCCTCTCAACCTAAAGGATTATTTTGACTCTATTTTTGTCTCTGACTTCTGTTTTTAAAATGTGTTTAGTCTCTAATTACTTTGCAAGCCTATGTGCAGCTATAATTTTGTCTCCTCGCTGTACTCTGTTAGCAGGCTTGGTTTTCCTGCCGTGCCAGGACTTTTGGCAGACATCGTGCTGTTATGCCTTCCCTGCAGTTCACATTTCACTAGCACATAAAGGAGCATTTTGGTTCAAGAGCAGCAGCGCAATTTTAGGGTAGATCTTACCAGTGCCCTCACATGCGTGTGCCAGTTTGGATCACAGCCTCTCCTTGGAGCAGGTATCTGAAATTTCCTTACCTTATCAAGTCCAGACTCCTATTCAGATGTGCACCATATGCACTCTCAGAGATCAGGGAATCTGAATCAGTCCTGCAGGCACTGTCAGTCCACACATGGAGTCAGGCTGATGGGCTCATGAACCACCCTGGACCCTCTCCCTAAAACTTTAACCACTTGTGGTATTCTATGGTTTTGACCTACTGATCTGCTCCTCCTGTTGCATCAAATTACTTTCATGGGCATTACCTCAATTGTCCAGTTTGGTCTGCCTAGTTTCTGACTTCTGTGCTTCCCTACCACACTGTCTGTATAGCAGAATAAAAAGAATGGGGAGGAGGGAGTGAAAAAATGCTCAGCATGTGTCATGCCTCGTGTCTATTTTATAAGGCAAAAGTGTCTCCCTGTATGTGCTGTTAAAATTTTTGGTGTCATTATGAGTATAAATATAGCAAAGCATTTGGAACCAGGCAAGGTTTTATCTGGAAGAGCCTTCCCTTTCTCCCAGGAGGCTCTGGGCCAATGAGCTGTCACAGGGAAAGGAAACATCAACATTTCATAACCAAAACTCTTCAGAATCTTTGTTCCAACAAAATAATTAGGTTAATTTGACATCACTTTCTTGATCCAGGATGTACATCCTCTGGCTGGCTGGCTGGCTTCAGCACTGGAATATGAGAGCACCAGATTTATGATCAAGTTTACACATCCTCTTAGTGTTTATATATGGGGAGTTTTAATTCATGAGGTTGAAATTTTTTTTATTGATGCAAATTTCTGGTGCCTGGGTTACCCACGGTGGAGGAAGTAAAATCTGATTTACACTTGGGGTCTTAAAGAGTAGCCAGAAAGGTGTCTCACCATATCATAATATTTTGGA
Source organism: Empidonax traillii (assembly GCF_003031625.1). Lineage (NCBI taxonomy): Eukaryota > Metazoa > Chordata > Aves > Passeriformes > Tyrannidae > Empidonax > Empidonax traillii. Next base: position 1,433,874 of record NW_020955477.1, read on the forward strand.
AGTATTTTATTTCATGTCGGTGCTGTGGTTGATATTGTGTGCATGTCTTTTTTTTTTTTTTTTTTCCTGTTTACGTAGCATTTGCTTTGTTGGTCAAAGGAAAAAAATGATAGGAATATATTTCCATAGCACAAGTGACTTCAGGAACTTGTAAAGCCATTAAAGGAAGAAAAGAATACTTGACTTTGATCTTCCTTCTCTTCCAGAAAAATACTAGGCCTTTTTCTGTATACATTGGATTTTGAATGCTAAGATATCTGTTCCTTGAGGGTCAGAAGCCTTCTTGTAATCAGAGTGTTTTTTCTTTTTCTCAGGTTTTGTAAAGGTTAACAGCTCCCCCTTTCTAGCTTTTGGTGGGTTCTAGCATGCACCTGTTTTGTTTTCCAAACTGAGGGCAGATTCCTTGGGGAAGCGTCATGTTAAATGAGCCAACCAGCTGCTGATGCTGCCTGGTGGTGTGGAGGTGTTGGTGGCAGAAGTAGGTATAAAGTACTGTGTTCATTGCTTGTGTCACATAACCATGAGCTGCCATGCTATGGTTTGGTCATATTAGCTCAGGCTGCTTCTCTCAAGTGAGATTTATTTTATTTCATAGTCAAAAGCTCTGGCTCTGATCTTGGGAAGGTTCTGTCTGTGGGCAAGAGCAGCTCTATCCTGAGACCAAGCCATCCTATGCACTTAAAGATATCTGTATTGGCGTGGGATCAGGCACCTTTGGAAGGTGCTGACTGTGCTTAGAGCAAAGGCTCAAGTTTTGGATGTTGGAAACGGGAAGGGGGGAAGTTCCTTCCTTCTCCAACCCAAGGATGTTTTGGAGTGGCCCAGTTCAGACTTTTCCAAGTGTGAATTACCTTTTTATTTTGTCCAGAGTATTGGCCCAAACCCCTTCCTAAACCTTTGTTGGTTTCAGCAGAATTTAGTCCATGTCAATTTAAATCTCTAATGACCTTGCAAAAAGTCATTCATGCATTAACTCTGCTCCTCCTCCATCATAAATCTCACGTCCAGCTTTGTGGGTAAGGAGGGAAGGAGCGCAGTGCATTCATTTAAAATGAGCAGATGGGGCTTTTGATCCTGACCCGGTACTGAAGCACTACAGGAAGAAATTTGTAGTCCTTTTGCGTGAGGGTGCAGTTGCAGTGCTGGCTTGGGGAACCCCTTGGGATGTGCCTTCAGACACCAAGTCAAAGGCCAAAGCACATCTGATGCAGGACAGTGCCTGGAGTGCATCACTCTCTTTAAACCCTTAAGAAGATCTTTGCATCCTTTGTTGTTGTTATTCCTTCCTTACTTCTTTCTTCTAGTAGTCTGTATCTTCAGTACTTGTCAAATACAGAACAGGGCTGGTTTTTCCTGACTCAAACCCCCAGATGGTTATATTTATTCCAAAAATCTGGTGTACAAAGCGTAAGAGCCAGTACTGGTGGAGGGATGTTGTTTCTGCTCTGCAGCTTGTCTTTAGACATTAAACAAGACTTCAGAGTTGGAAGGGAAATGCAGTATTTTAAAACTGTACAGAATAGCTAGGGTTGAAAAGGTAATTTGGAAAGTATGGATAATTTTATGTGTATAAACAGAATGGTAGTGAGTCAAATAAATAAAACTGTAATTAAATGAATATACTGATCTAAATATAATGACAGAGTTGAAACGCAGCTACTCTGTGCTTATTGAACAGACATATTTTGACAGTGTTGAAATGACAAAGCAGAAACTGTTATCTTGATGTTTTACCCGTCACCTTTTTGCTGAAAATTATCTATTCTGTTGAAATACTCCTGTTTCGGTGAAGGCAGACCTTGCAATGCGTGCAATCCTTACTGAAAAAAAACAAAATTCAAAATCACTAGTGGGATTTGTTTTTGCGGGTTTTAGTTCCTGCCACAGGTAGAATAAACCTGTGTAGGATAACCTGCTGTTGTCTCTGCTATTGTCAAACATGAAATACAATTATCGTTGTACCATCAGTGTTTTCTTAGGTTGAAATAGGTGTTTTAAGACTTGGATAAATAGTTGTGCTTTGGAGATATATGGATAAGAATCGAGATTCTCACCTGTCTCTTCCATAATGCTGTTAATGGTGGAAGAAATTTAAGGTTGTTGAGAATTCCAACCATTTCTCACTCAGGAATGTAATCGCAGAATCTTAGAATGATTTGGGTGGAAGTGAGCTTTAAAGATCTGGTCCAACTCCTTTCCATAAGCAGGGACACCTTCAACTAGATTGGGTTGCTCAGAGCCCTGCCCAGTCTGACCTCGGATGTTTCCATGGATGGGCATCCACCACCTCTCTGGGCAACTTGTGCTGGTGCCTCATCACCCTCACAGTAAAAAAAAAAAAGAAAAAAAGAAATAAACAAAAAAATACAGTTCAGTCCACCTGGTGCTGGCACATCGTCACCTGGGAGAACTGGTGCTGGTGAGCTCTGGGAAAGGACAGCAGAGAGCAGCATGTTTCAGCCTTCAGTTCGGGGTACAAAAGGATTTCTGAGCTCTGGTGGTTAAGCCTGGAAGTGATCCGACTGACAGTCCCTTAGTGAGCTGCCAGAGGGATGCCTTGCTATGCTAATACCGTTGGTCTTCCTCTTTCTTTTAAACTTGACTTTCATGGGATCAACTAATGATAGTGAGTTAGTTAGAAGAGCAGTTGTTTTGCAGTCAGTAAACGGTGCCAGCATTGAATGATTTTTTTTACAAACCTCTTACTACTGTGCTGAGCTACCAATGCAACGTCCAGTTCTGACATTTTTTGGCAGCCAGGACCTATGGATAACCCAGTATCTTTTCCTATCAGCGTGATACTACAGATAGTTCATGCTGGTGGTGCAGGCCAGGAGAGGATACATCCACTGCTTCCTGCATCTGTCAGGTCTTTGCAAGGTATGGTGCTGGTGTTTGACACTGAGGGAATCTGTCCAGGGAAAGGTGTGACTTGCTTGGGAGAAAAGCTGTTTGTCATCTCAGAAATATGTTGCCAGTGATTGCTTGTGCTTCCTCTGCTGCATGACCTGAGGTCTGGAAGGAGAACAGTTGGATGAGCTCAGCCAAGGCACTCCAGCGATGGTTCAGGGCTTTCATCCCGTTAGCTTTCAGCCCACAGCAAGCAGGAGAGTAATAACCCTCCTCTTGGCGGCGATGAAGGGTTTTACTCCAGTGTAAAGCGTCCTTAAGGGGATCTTACCTGTGTATTTTCACACTGCAGCCTTTAAATTGTGCTCCTACAGAGGCATTGAAGATTCCCAGCTCTAAAACCCTTTAGTAGTTTCCTTGAGCTCACTGCCATGGGGGGCTGTGACACAGACCTGCTTTCTGCCAGCACAAAGGTGCCCCTTAGTGCAAGGTGAGTGTGTTATAAATACCTGCAGTACTTCATTTGAGCAGTGCTTTCTCCCTCCCAGTTCAGCAGATCTGGTGATATCAGGATTCAGATTTATCCTGATCAATATTCAAAAAGGTCATTACATGAAAAGCAGTATTTCAAGGCTGCTTTTGAAGTCTTAAAGTTTTTGATACTGTTAGTCCTTCCTAAATAGTACTGATAGTCCTACATATTTGAAACCATAGCATTGAAAACTTCAGGTATCATATCAACTTGTTCAGTAGAGAAAATCCACCATGCCTGCAGTTAGACTTTTGCTATCCCAGTCATTATTTGTGCTGTTGTCATTATTCGTGCTGTTGTCATCCTCTGCAGCCCTCTGGGGCTTGAATTTCTGTTTTGTTTAGTTTAATAGGTACATAATCCTGTGAATATTGTCACTGTTTGCATGCTGGATGGTGATGTGCTCTGTGGTATATATGAAAATGCTTAAATAGAAAGAAAAAAGTCTCTGTACATAGGCATTAATTGCTATCAGATCCTCATAGCTGAGACCAAGTCATTCCTGAACAGACACCCATTTGTTTGCTCTGCTCAGGCACTAGTGAAATGCTTCAGTATCTGCCATTAATAGCAAAGGAAAATAGTTGGTTTAACTGGGGGAAAAAGGAACAGTGGAGAATGAAGGTCCAAGAGCACTTGCCAAATTTCTTTCAACCAAATTGGCTGCCAGTGCGTAGTGTGAATGAAGAAAATTGAGAACGGCAGCTAAGGCTTAACTAATGCAATCCTATTTGGAGCTGCAAACAAAGGCTTTGGCCTCTGTTCATAGGGTCTGACCTTCCCCTTGTAGATTGAAAGCCAAAATTATGTCAGGATTCAGTTTGACTAAGAAGGTGCGAGGAGAGCGAGACAGAAGCAAAAACCTTGGCCAGGTGTCGCTGAAAGGACGTTTTGTTTAACGCTGGAAAACCAGAAAGGTTTGTCTTCATTTGCAGTTGTAATTTGTAAGCAGATTGAACAAAATCCTTCAGGATTTCAGTAGGTGACAGTGTCCATCCAATGGCACAACGTATAATGACCCACAACCCTGCCGGCCTCAGGAGTTAATAACCATTGTCACAAATTGCCTCCAGCTCTGTCTCTTGGGGCATTTTTTTTTTTTTTTCCCGTTTGCAGTTACTCACTTGAAGAGCTCTTGGGTCTCATCCAGTATTAGCTCTTCATTTTCTCTTTTGTTCGATGGCCAGGGAAAGGCTCTTCAAGAGGGGTCTTTCTTTGCTGTATTCGTAGGTCACTCCTGGCTCACTTGCTTGGAAATACACCAAGTAAGCAAGCCCAGCTGTTCCCATAAAGCAAGTGATAGCAAACTCAGCCTCCTCAGCAAAGATAAAATAAAACGTAACAAATGATGTGCGGTGTGCAGGTATGAAACACACCAGAAAATGTGCTGGTACAGCCTCCTGCTGATGGTTGTGCAGTCCCAAAATCTGCTGAGACCGTAGGGCAGGCCGCAAGACCGCAGGGAAAGGGGTAGAAATAATTTTGTGGGCTGTCCAGTACCATTGAAGGTGCTCTGGCAACAGGGCAGGTCTTGATTCTGGATTTGGGTCTGAAACAATGTAGGGGTTGGCTTTAGTAAAATATGTATGATTTTTGAGTGCTTTCCTACTTGTGTTCATTTGTTTGTTTGTTTTTAAGAAGGCTTAAAAAGTCTGAAAATTTGAAATTATTTTAGAGTATTGATCATAAAAATGTCTTAAGAGCTTTACGACTGTAAACACAAAAGCACTTGATAGCAGGAATGTGTTAGAACCTCATTCTAGCCAAAACCTAAAATTGTCAAATGCAGTAGCACTTAAAATACTTAAGCCAACTTTCTCTTTTTTTTTTTTTCTTACAAGTTTCAGCGAGGTTTTACCTAGTCCACTACGGTCACATTCACTGGATGTCTTTTAATGCTGTGTATGTGAGGCCTTGGGAAGGTACAGGCAGTCTATACTTTGCTTTTCTATCAGTAATGCTGAAGAAGTGGTTTTCTTATCTAGTGACAGCAAACTGCTACTTTAGTGGCACTTAAGTTGACAGGAACCTCCCAGCTTATTAGGGCATGAACAGTCAGCCCATCTGCAGTTGCCTCCTTACTTTAGGAGGTGACATGGATCCATCTTTCCGTGGATCTACCTGTGTTGGTGTTGATGTTACTGGGCTGTGTGATGAGCTCTGTTGTGTGGCTGGGTATTAGCTGAGAAGGCGTCTCCTTCAACATAAAGAAGTAAGAAAGAATAATTCCCCCGTATGCAGCAAGGGAGTAACCAGTGATAAGCAAAATTTAAAAATAGAAGACACATCCTGGTTGTAGTGAAAATCCATCTGCATATTCAGCGGTACAGCATTATGTTCAGAAAGGATGAAACATCATCTTTTTCTGGCCTTTTTTTTTTTCCCCCTAAAATATGGCATTTACCTGGGCTTCCCACCGTGCTGCGCTCCAGCTTCACAACCATTACAGGTCCCTCCAGCAGCCTGTGGACCCCCATTGTATTCCTGCAGAAACATCAAGGAAAACAATTTCAGTTTTCTGGGAGAACTGACCTGCAGCTCCAGTGGTGAGACGAAAGACTTGAACATTGAACAGTTTTTGACTCCAGAGTACCAGTGCAGGTGTCCTGTACTCCCCCAGGCTCTTCCTCCCTGCTGGCCCTGCTGCTCTGGGAGGACTCTCCTCGAGAAGAAACCACTGTGGCATGACAGCTCTGCATTAGGATCTCAGCAGCTGGGTTCTGGGGAGGTTTTATTTTTTTTTTTTTTTTATCCCATAGAAAACTAACATTTTCCAGTAGGGAAACATACCTTTTTCTGTCCAGAATGTTTCCCTTTAAAAAATCAAAACAGAAGCAAAATGCAATCTGTTCTGACAGGAGCGGGGAGGGAGGGAGGGAGGAAGTATTGGCTGACTCTCTGCATGCTATTTTTGGTTTGACTCATGGAAGACAAGTTTCTGGGAGTCTCCTTAGAATCCTTGTGCATCATAGGAGGCTCCCTGGGAAGAGTAATGGGGAAGGCTTCTTCAAGACGTGTCTGAACTCTTTCTGAGAAAAAGAGTCGAGGCTGTCCTTCAAATTGAAGTAGTGATTTTTTTTTTTTTTTTCCCCAGTTGCTTTTTGTTTTGAAATTTCTTCACGGTTTTAAGAACTGAAAATCTAAAAATCTTTCTTTTTCCTTAACGGTTTCCATTCTTCATTTTTCATGATAAAATTGAGAGACGTTAATAGAAGAATATTTTAAAAGAAGGAAGGGGCAACGCAAAACCAGTATTTGATTTTTTTCCAATATGTAAACCCACAGAAAACTCCCTTTAAAGCCCCCTTACTTTCCAAGGTATGATTACAATAAACTACTCAGCGTTTTACTTTCCACAATATTGCTGTATTTAGGAACAGCATAAGATCTTCACTTTACGTTCAGTGTTTCCTGATGGGTCTTGGAAATGAGATGTTTGTTTAACTGTACTGCACTTCATTTGCTAATTGCTTGGGTTTTTTTCCTGTATGACTGTAGATCTGGGTTTTAAATGACTGGTAAATACACACACACACAAGCATGTGCACCCACACATAGTCATTGGCAGGCCAATCTGCTTGCTGCATGCTCGCTTTTTTAATGCTCTTTTTTTTGTTGTTGTTGTTATTTGAAAAATCATGTAAGCATAATAGGGATAATTAGCTTTGACTATGAGCAAATCTGGCAATAAAGCACATTAGCTACAGCTTTAAATCAACATCTCAGCCTGCAGCTTTAACTCATAGTCCCAGTAAAATCAAATTGAAATGAACATTGTGAAATGAGCATTTGATTTTAATTGCATGTGCATGTGTATGTTTGGCTCTTGGGCCTGTACAGGTGATTTTTTTGAAGTAGCCAAACTCGCTGAGAGGTGCTTTGAACCTGGTGCTGTAATCACAGGGAAAAACCACAAAATCTTAACAGACACACGGCTGTTAAGTTCAAAGCCTGCTAATGGTGTTTTGGAAAAATAGTCCTATAGTTAGCATGTCTGAATTGCATTATTAGATGCCTAAGAATATTAGTTATGCATTGCAAAGAAAATAGTCCAGAAACTTGAGCTGAAATGTATAATAACAGAACTTCAGCTTTTCCCAACCCTTGAAAGAAGAGCTCTGGGTTGACTCCAGCCATGAAAAGGCATTTGTAATGCAGATTAAATCTGTTCACATGGGGAATTTGTGGGGAATTACAAATGCATGTTAAATTCACGCTCTCACTTGCTAGGCACTAATTTCACCTTGTAGACCAGCCCTCTATCTCAGGAAAAGCCAGTGGGGGGTCTGGCACCGGAGGCACCAGACCTGCTTATGCCATTTGGAAAACCGTGCTGAGCATCTGCTGGCATCCCCTGTGCCTGATACCCTGGGAAAACCACCTAAGGATGACCCGAGGTGCTTGTCTGTTGTAAATGCTCATGTTCCCACTGGTCTGTCCTGACTGGGAATGTCACCTCAGGTCTCTAACAGTGAACACAAAGAGAACAAATAAAAACAATACAAGTTGTCTTGTATACTTCCAGGAGAGGGACATTTGCCATCAGGGGACATTTCTGGGTGCCCGATGTATCCTTGGGAACCTTGGAAATCTCCTGGGGTGTTTCTGGACACCCTGAAGACCCTGTGGTTGGGATTTATGCAAAATGCTGCTAAAAACTGAAAGCAAGGACTTTGGGGGGACATCATTTGATTTATGTGAGGGTAATGTCAAAGTATGTTACTCCCATTTTATTTCCCAGTGCTACTCAAAATAAGTAGAAGCAGCTAGGAAATTTCCAGGTGCTCTGAAAAAGCCCTGATGCAGTGTTTTAGCACGGGGTTTCTAAAATAGGCTGAGTGCACCCTGAAGTGTGCAAAAGTGATGGAGGTGAGGCAGTTCTGCGAAATGCAAAAACCCCTCTTGTTTTAATGGCTACAGTGGTTGAAGATGGGTTCAGCTCAGACCAATGGAATTGCTGAGATTTTTTTTTTTTTTGTTTTGTTTTTTTTTTTCAGGTTCCTAATGATAGTATTTTATAGGTATGCAAAAGCCTCTGTGCTACAAGAAACAACGCAGGTGCAACATGCTCAGAGCATTTGGTGAAAGCAGGAGCTCTGGGCTGTGCTCTATGATGCCCTGAGGTTGTGCTGTGGTAGCAACCCTACACACCAAATGCAAGGTGTTTTTTGTTAAGTGTGTTGTGGGTTTGTTGGTTTATCTAATTTTTTTATTCGTAGGACGTGCTCAGTATGGGCCAGGGTTTATTATGCATTCAGACAAATTTTAGAATTTTATCAGGCGGCCATAGTGTGTTGCCCTTCTAGTCAAGGGTTTTGGGGGCTTCTGCAGCTCAAGGTGGGCTCCAACCAAGATGATCCAGCTTTAGGTCTGCTGATAAATGCAAGACCACACCATTGACTGACTTGGCCAAGCCAGAGGCATTTGGCTTGTTGTTTCAAGATGTAGTGTTGGGTTTGGACCCTGGGCCTCTCTTCTCTTGATCAAGGGTAGGGAAGTGCAGCTTAAATTAAGGGATGAGATAGGGGTGAGTGTGGGGCATGATAGACTCAGCCCTGGACTTGGTCTGTGGTGCCACAGGACAGGCATTTTAAGCAGAGGGGCATTGATGGGCATATGGAGAGAGTTTGTGTTTAGATTTAATTTACCAGGCCAAACTATTCAGAGCGTTTCAGCTGATGGTGCACCGTGCTCCCCAAAGCAATGGTAGCTCATTGCCTAAAGCCAGCTTCAGCACGAATGCTAATGATTAATGCCTGGAGATCCCAGTGGTCTTGGAAGCAATATAGTTAAGTAAAAGGCAATGGGTTGGATAAAAGGTCTTAAATCAGACTAATGTTGGCAAATGTCACTTGAAAGAGAGGGATTTCAGAGGGGAAAAAAAAGAAATAAGAAAGAGTAATTTGAGAAGAAATTCAAAGGAGGGAAAGCAGACATTCCCACAAACTAATAAAATCTTTGCAAATGAGAAAATGAGCCTGCTCAGATTGAAATTTAATCACAGAAAGGATTTCATTGTAACGAGGAGAATTATAATTACCACTCGAAAAAGGAGAGGGTTTTCTGCCTCTCGGCTGGCACGTGGCTGCAGGAGCCTGGTGTTGAGCAGGAGGGATGGTGTCAGGAAGGGAAGGAAGGGCCACAGCAGTTGTCCTTCCAGTAATAAAAACTAAACCAGATTCATTAGAGAGGCAGCTGTGGATGTTGCACGTGTGATGACCCTGAAATGCTCTAGAAACAAGCATCTGTTTCCCAGCAGGGCAGTGCTGCCCAGGGATGCTCCTTGTGGGTCTTCCTGGTGCTTCTCTACCCGTGGAGGCATGACGTGGGAGGGAGCTGGGGCATTGGAAACCCTTGGGGATTGTACCACAACTGCAGTTGTACTTCAGACTTACTTAAGGCTACCTGAAAGGGCAATAAAAGCAGACACAAAGGGTGATATAAACTCAGTATTTCAATGGCCAAAAAAAGAGCACTAGCGTGCACACCTCGTATTTCCTTTTGAAAATTAGCAGGTGTTGTTATTTTTGTTTTAAGAGAAAAACAGTGATAAAAATCTCACCTGTTGGTTGTAGTTCAGCAGCACGAATCCTTCCAGGAGCAGGCTGTGACCATGCAGCTGGACTTTTAGCTTCTTTTAGAAACAATAACAGCCACCTCAGAGCTCAAAATACATCCGTAGTTTCTCTTTAACAAGTCAATATTTTCTGTGTTATTCCCCTGTTGTTTCCTTCCTTGTTTTTGTTATAGATGCAATTCTTCAAGCTGGGTTGGTTTGATTGATATGTTCTGTTTCTTTTCTCTATTTATGGTATCGAGCTCCTGGAGTCTCCACTGACTTCATTAGAGTATTTTAGAAAATAAGTATCCTCAGCATTATTTTCTCTCTGTCCTAGTGGAGGAAAAAAAAAAATATATGGTAGAAAAGCACACTGAAGCAGACTTGGAAAAAAAGAAACAGGTAGTTTGTGCATATGATGGAGTGGGAATGATACCAACAACATTTAACAACTTCCCCTTTAGCATTCTATCAACTGCAAGGTGTTTAAAAGAAATTAGCATTAACATATTAGACAGCTTTGACTCCATTTAAAATTGCTGCTGAAGTGCTTGGTGGGCAAAACTTGCATTCTGCTGCTTTTTTTTTTTTTTTTTTTTAATTATTTCACATCCACTTCTTTCCTCCTGAGTTTCAGAGATGTTGTTTGCTTCATCCCAAATGCTCTAGTGGCTGATCTCATCAGGAGGAGGGGAGAATTTCAAATGGTGGGGAGTGAGCATTAGCATGTGGCTGCATCAGCCACCTGACGTGGTGTGAGATAAGAAACTAATTACAATGATTGCTGTTAAAATACACACAGCCCCACATCGGTGGGTGCTCCCAATCCTTCCCTGAGTGCAGTGGGACACCAGAGAGTTGTTTGAAGAAAGTCCCATTAGCCTTTAAAAAGGAAAGTTCAATAGGAGTAGATTTCCTTGTGTCAGCACTGGAAGAGTTAATAAGATTAGGTTAAGAAAAAAAAAGATAAATTAAACTCTTTAATTGTCCAGAATATGCAATGCTATGTCTCCATCTCTCTGTGCCAGCAGAGGCGTTTGACGAGTGGGAATTAAACAAAGAATTGTGCAAACATTGGGAAGCATCACTGAAATTATTCAGCAGTCTTTTTTTTTTTTTTTTTTTTTTTTTTTTTTTTTTTTTTTTTTTTTTTTTTTTTTTTTTTTTTTTTTTTTTTTTTTTTTTTTTTTTTTTTTTTTTTTCCTACTTTAAGATTAATTTGTAAATTTGCTCTTGGTAATCATTTGTAAAATAACCATAACCCTGACATATTTCAGGTCATGTCAAGGTAGTCGTTTAAATATATTGAGCCCAGTAAAGTGATAAGTCAATCAGAACAGAAATATGACTCGTGTAGTATTTTATATTGCTTTAAAAAGGAATAGTTTCAGGGAATTGTAAAGAGAAGTGTTTCCCTGGCCTGTTGCATTCGTGCCTGGTGCTGCTCCACTCAGTGAGCTGTGCTTCTAGGAACTCTCTGAGAATGTAAATGCTTGATTTTTTTTTTTTTCTTTCTTTTATCTGTGAAAATCCTGTCTTTTTTCTTAATTAACTCAACTATTAAACAAAGAGCAGTGGAACATGCTTTTATGGTGTGTATTTTTACAGCAAAGTATTTAAACCGGCCTGTTGGATAATTTCATGCTACATTAAGTTCAGTAAGATCTTTTCATATGCATCATTTTTAATGCTTCCTATATCTTTGGCCATAAGCTTTTTAATTGCCACGTGAAGAAATGTAAAATGAAATTCAATAAAAAAATAATTCTTTGGTTGCTTGGCTTCATGTGATGCAGTGTTTTTGAGATGATGAAGTGAGCATCTGTTGCGTGGTTTGTTTGGAAATCACTGGATCACCTTTAGAGTTCCTGCCCTTGGCTCACCAAAGGCTTCAAAAGCAGCTGCTGTGTGAAGAAGAGAGGTTTTATTAGGGCAGAAGGCTCAGCCTCTGGAACCAGAAGAGTGCCGGTAATTCTGGCACTCGTAGCGATTTGTTCCATCTGTAGGATTTGGGAATGAGCATTCCAGCGGCAGAGGGAACACGCGGCTTAGGGGTTGTCTCACCCATCTCATTCTTGGTCTAGATCTTGCACCTGTAGCCTGAATAAGCTTCTTGTACCCTGCAGGTGTTTTGCTCTGCTTTGTCTGGTATCGAAATCATGGTCTCTTTCTAACAAAGCTTTCCTCAAGCCCAGCATGGATGGATTTTGAGGAATCAGCATTTTCAGCAAAGGAAAAAGAAATTGTTTTGCCTGAAAGGATTGCTGGCATGGTCTAATTTCGAGCTGTAGCCTTAGGCTGGGCAGGGCTGCGATGCTTTCCTTTGGAGGTGTTTTTTAGACTTAGACCATTCCATAAATACTTATTACATTTCTAACACTGACATTCCTTTATGAATGAAAATATTGCGCTCATAAATTGAACAAAAGGGAAACAAAAAAAATGGAAGCTGATGAACCTGTTTTAGAGAGAAAAAAGGAGAATAAAAGGTGAACTGAAGACCTGGTTTCCTCCAGCTCTGAGCTGCATGTCTCCTTATGTCCATTTCCACGGCTCTCTGAGTGCCTGTGGGTGAAAACCTCTTCCCAGAGAGCTGCTGCTTGATGGGCAAAAGAGATGCCCTGAGGTTCACCTAGATGTGTTTTCATGTAGGATTGGGGCTTGGCATTGTGACATCGAATAGCTTCCACCCCGTTTGAAAGATTTCTGGCTTGATACTTACTCGCTTTTGAACGGTAGCAATTCGAATGATTATTTTTATTAATTCCTCCAGGGTTTTAAATTGGCCCTACAATACTTAAATTTACCTGTGTATCACTGTTAAATGCTACCTCTTTGTTAACCCAAGTTAGTGTTATACCTGGAAAGCCTTTTCTTTTTGTGACTTTTGGTGTTGCAGATTAAATGTACTTTTGAGACCCAAATTTAACCTGGATCTTGAATATGCAGAGCCTTATTATGGCCCTCCATCTTGCAGATGGTGTGACACTTCCTAAGAATTCACCTCTGAGGATGAGTCCTTTTCATAGTTAGGGGTGCCATGCGGGGAACAAGTCTCACCAGGTCTATCTGTGTTCCTTGGGAGTGGTCTGAGGGCTTAGCAGGTTGTCACAGGTGAGGATGCAGTCAGACACCTCCCCTGTTGCCTGATGATATTTTTAATTGGATGACAGCAAAGGGCTCTCCTCTTAGAAATGTGCTTTGCAAACTACTGAGCATTTGTGGCTGAGCACTTGCGACACCAGTGATGGTTTATCTTCCATGCTGCACATGAAAAATTCAGGGGTGTCCCTGAATTGGGGTGCAACTTGGAGGATTGAGCTTGGAAGTCATCACCTGCAGCGCGGGAAAGGAGGACTGCGATGTGGCTGTGGCTGTGGGGCTGGAGGTGGGTCATGCAGTGTGATCACTTGATGTTTTGGAGCTTCCCTTTTGCATGGCTCCAAGGTCTGTGGCTTCTCTATGCACCCCAGGAATGTGAATCTCTGCTGCTGGTATTGTCTTTAGATAATTATTGCAGTGTTTTGGTATAGACTGGTTGGAGTTGAATAGACATTGTTTTATTTCCTCTTAGTGGGTCTTTTTTGTTCATTTTTTAAATTCTAGTTCAAGTAGGTGGAATATTCCTTATTTTCTTTCATTTTAAGGTAAACACAATTACCGTGATATATCCTCTCCAATTTCTGTTATGACTGTGCTTTGAAACCATAACCTATTTTTAGTTGAATATCCTTAGAGAAAGTCTAAGAAGCCAGAAAATGCTTTAGTGGGAAAATGATATGTTCAAATAAAGCTTACAGAGGTAGTGCTCACCCAGCAGATGAAAATATGAAGTCTGAGGATTGTTGGGCAGAGGAGTATCTCTGAATCTCTTGTTCTTTCTATCTAAGGTAACCTGATTATCACTGTAATCTCTTTTGCTCTGTCACTTTGAAAAACCAGTATCATCTGTCATTCTGTAGGAAAAAACCAAACCCCCGAAATAATCACAGTCAAGAGCAAATATTCCTTATTTGAGCATTGGTTTAAAAATGAGAGTAATATTCATACAGCCAGAAGGGTATTTTATGTATAGTTTTATATATATGTATGTATATATATAAATATATGGCGCTGTTTGTTTTGAGCGTATATATGGCACGAAGTTTATGCTCTGTACAGTTTCTGTGGGAGATATCTGGGCTGTTGGGCCATTACCTACTAAATGTTTTCTTTCCTTAACAAGGGGGCACTGGCACTGCCTGAGTGTGTTCAAGCATGTGTGTGCCAGCATGTACATTTATCTTCCAGAGTGGACTTTGGCCATTGACAGGCACTCAGGAAAGATGAGATATTTTGTTCCACCAGCTAAGGTGCTTATGAAGATAAAATTTGGTTGTGTTAAATAACGAATGAGAGGAGTTCAGTTATTTTGGTTTTATTGGTCCCTCCTGAGAAAATTACCCCGAAGTCAGTAATAGCCTATACGACGTCATGACTTACTTGGCAGGGAATGAATTGAATGGGTTGGGTTAACTGGGGATTTTTATCCTTGGGACGACCAAAATCAGCATTGAGTTCCACTGCCATAAACAAAGGGGTGCATTAGCTGGGCAGCAGATGCACGTGTGTACACAGATTATTGTCCTCTGTGATTATCCAGCTGCTGCCAGGCCTCTCCTGCTCTTCCCTGAGAGCTGGACGCAGTTTTGGGGTTTGCTGAGGCGTTGTGTTCTGGCTGCGCTGAGCAGCCCCCACAGGGACGAAGATGCCCAATTCGGGAGCGTGGATTTTTGGCTGACGCCACTACAGCTGCTGCCCTTGCTGGCGGGCAGGGAGGACACCTGTGTGCCCCTCTGAATGAAGGCAGCCTTCACTTTGGGAGGAAGGCTGCCGACGTTGCCACAACAGCGGTACCCGGCGCGGAAGCGCGAAGAAAAGGCCGATGCTTTCTGCCACGTGTGCTCAGTCGCATACTAAGGAAGCGACAGTGGGGGAATAAAAGGCACTGGCTCCTTGGCTGGCCTTGCTGCTATTCAGAGCTTGCCCAAATGAGCAAGACTGGTGTCATCCATTCTGTGCACCTCAGTAATATGGTAATATTGAAAATACAGGAAGGGAAATCCTGGCCCTGTTCAATTTGTGGGAACTTTTTTGCAAGGAGATCAGTGGAGCATTCATCTCTTCTGCTTAGTTTTCAATAGAAGAAGTAGTTCCTCAGCATCTGAAACTGGTTTTGTTGAAGTAAGAGAATAGGGTGTTATTTGTTCGTTTAGGAATGCATGGTAAAGAACCTGGTGATTTTACAGTCTGGAGCAAAATTGGGACGGTTTCTTCTTGTACTTCCACAACGGTTACAGCTGATGTGAATTCCTCTGGGCAATGCCTGGCAGAGGGACCTGGAACACCTGGGAAAGGCTTTGTAAATCAGTCAGGGCTCTCCTCTGCTCTCTTCTGCTGCCATTTCCCCCTGGCTGGAGAAGCCTTCTCCCACCAGCGAAGTTTGAGTGGCAAAGCCCTGCTGATGTCGAGAAGTGATTGGAGCAGCAGTTCCTATGGTCACATTCAGCCCAGATGGTTTCAGCTCTCTGCTCTTCTGTGTTGGCCATAAATTTGTCCTTGCAGTCTGAGCACATGCAAGTGAAATCTTCCAGCTGTGGCCGTCCCTTGCTAACGGTGTCTGAATCTGCTTTAGGCTATTGATGGAGGGACAATTCCCCTCAGACATTTCTAAATAAGAATTTAGCATGAGTGAGTGATTCCTAGCGATCCCCTAGTAATTTCTTCAAATGCTTAATCATAGATGTGTCCCTAAATATCTTCTCCATCTCATCCCGAGACGTTCATGCTGTGACAACTGCTTCAAGATTAGTGTGTATAGATTTTTGTATTTTCTTGTGAGAAAAAAATTACATGTGTTTGCCTTGTGCTTTATTCCTTGTATTTTCCCTAGTGCAATAGGACCTTCAAGTAAACCCCTAGGCCTCTGAGATAGACCTTTGTAGGTGTTAGCTGTTTTTCAAGTTGTGACTATTCTTTCTTTGCATCACCTCACCAGAGCCAAAGCGCCCATAGAGAGTGACAGTCATTATAATAAAACAAAGTCTAACTTACAGGAGCTTAAAAAACAAAGGATACTGTTCCTCAGGGGACAAGGGATTATAACTAGTTCTGTTTCAGCTTGGTAGTTGATGTCGCTGGAGGTCTCTGTAGGCTGCAGATAATAGTGTCACAAATTTTGCTGCCAGGTGTTCGTCATTCAAGACAGAAAGCAAGCTCTCTCGGCCACCTTTGAGCCTCTGTAGTCTGGCAAATGGCTTTCAGCAACGCTCCAGACAAGCTTTCTTGCTTCCTTCAAGCCTAGCTTCCCGGTAAAATGACTGCCTAGATGTCTGGATAGCTGACTTGAATTACATTGGAAAAATAATTTAAAATTTAAAATAAAATTAAAAAAAAATATTTGTTTGTATTTTTTTATCTTGCTTAACCATATAGCAATTTTGGACTGTTTGAGTGAATTAATTCTTCTGTTCTCAAATGGCATGCCTGAATGTGTGAAGGCATTTATCTATTTGTAATGACTTGCAGCAGTTACATTTACTTACTGAAGGAATCCTCCTTACTTGGGAGAGTTCCTTGTCCACTAGTTCTTACTCCAAGTCCACAGGATTTGGCTGTCCTTTGTGTGGGTTGCCTTATTTCTGGTCTGTGTTTAAAGGAGAACAACAACAACAACAGCAAAGTTGTCTTTGCCAACATCATGGCACTTTAGCCAAATATTTGCATTGCAATTTGTGATGAATTGTAAATGAAGCAAAAATGTGTCATAAATTTAATATTCAAAAATATCCTATCATGTCACACCACCTAATTTTCCCCTTTATTTCCAAAGCGTAGGCAGACTGCTAAGATTGGCAGATGCAGAGTGTGAACGAGGTAGTTTCTGAGTCAGTGGGTACAGCTTGAATTCCTCCATGAAGAATGGTCTCTCTCATTTTCAGCTGTCAAAACAGCACTTGATGGAGGCTGCAGTTAGCACAAGCACTGTGTGATGTGGAGAGTAGCCTCAGTATTTGAGTCAGAGCCAGATGAGCTGTATCTTTCTCCTCACCCTCCTCCTTCCTCACCTGTGGTCTCGCACGAGATGGCCAGCTTAGCTTGGGTGGGACCAGGAGGTGATCTGGTCCGTCCCTGGCCCAGAGTGGGGTCAACACGGGCTTTGCTGAAGGTCCTGCTGCTCACTGAGTAACTCTGAGATGAAGGCAGACCCAGGGATTTGTCCGGGACTCCTCAGAAACCAAAACACCAATGTTGTTATGTTGCTGTGCTGGAGGTTTACTTACAAAAACGAGTCTGGTTTTTATGCCCTGTTGTACCTGATTGATGGCTTCAGGGTTGTTGGCTGAGCCGTGCAGTGGGGACCCTGGGGCTGGTCCCAGTCCGTGCATTGGTGGTGTTAATAAGACACGTCGTGAGCTCCGCTGTAGCTCACCAAGGGCCTGCTCAGGTAGTGAAATGTTTACGGTGGCTGTTTTTGCAATTAGAAACTAGCTGAAGACAGAAATCCCGTACTGCTAACTCCAGTCTCTGCTGTAATACCCTAGTGATCAGTATTGGGCTTTCCAAACAGTCTGAGATGATGAACTGCTGATCGTGTTCTTTCTAAACTTTCCGTAGTGAGGTCTTTTTGTTTATCTAAACAATTCAGCTGTTTTGTTTTAGTGTTTTGTAAGCACAATCATTAGTTCCTGTGCTTTGCTAAGGAGAGTGAAGTAAAGCAGCGTTTTTTGCTTTGTCTTTTTAGTACAATTAAGTCCAGCTTGAGTGAAAGGCTGAGTCTGAGTTTCAGACTTTGCTTGAGGAAACAGTAAACTCAGACTCCAAATAGTGATACTTTTTCAGTTATACAGATTTGTAACTGAGGTGCTTTTCAAGATGTGGAAGTTGTCTGGAGTTTTTCTGTCTACTTTGGGAACAGGAAAAGGAAGATCTTTTTAAGGAATGTTGGGCTAATATTGACATCATGTGAAATACTGCGATGTAAGAGCCTGCTCTGGAGTGGAAGTGTGCTGGTAATGCTCCAGATCAGAGTACACCTGTGTTCCCATGCCCATTTTTATCTCATGAATAACACCAGATTGATTAACTCATTCCCATAATTAATCAAAACCATGTTTTGCTGGCATTGTTGCTGAGCTGAATTCCAGTGTGACATTTCTGCAGATCCTGCTAAATTATCTTGGAGGGATTAAAGCTCATTTAATTGCCCATTTTGTTACCGCTGCAAGTGTTCTAATCTTACCGTCTTGTGTCATCCACAAGATTAGCTTTCTGTCCTCAGATAGCTGGGAGTCCCAAAAGTTCACATTTTTCATGTTGTTTGTGTTGGGTGCTGTTGTTCTTGGCCTTAAATTTCCATGCCTGTATGAAATCTACCCCTCAATAGCTTTTCATCTGGGGAAGGTTACTTAGAGTTAGTCTACAGTTAGAGAACTTTGAGGGGATGGTCTGGATCAAGGTCCTGTAACAGATGTAATAGATACTGATGATTCAAAGAAATCTGCCAACAAAGACCTTTTCTCTGCTGTTAATGCCAGAGCAGCTCTGTACAGGACTTTGCAGGACTCTCTGTGACTTTTGGGCGATTTGCATTACGCAGTAAATAGATTTTTCTGCCTGAAATTAGTGAGAAATGCTCAATATTCTGTGTTACAGGAAAGCAAACTGTTAGGGACATGACGAGAGTGCTGTAGGGATGTTCAGGATGGTGAAGAAAACGAAGAAATAAGGAGCGGGGAAAGAAAAGATAAACTGATGCCGATTTAATTTTTTTAATATTATTTTCCACATGCATACATCTTCTCTGTACAGTTTTTAGAGTTCTTGACAGATATGTGTGCAGCCATGAAATCAGCAGACAGGCAGCTTTGAACTGTGCAGTGGATGCAGAGAGAATATTGATTTATCTAAGCTTTCACTAACCTTGGTAATAAAATACTTCAGAGTCCAGAATTTCAAATGGCCAAAGTGTTCTTCAGCCTTGTCTGCAATGAACTAATGACAAACTGGCTTTTGTTCACCAAAAGGTATCAGGAATTTTCTTTCCAGCAACCTTTTTTATTAAAAAGATACAAATGCAGTAGTAATCTTCCTTTGTTGTGGCCAGGTTTGAGGTCTTTTCGATGCCCCTGTTCTGTCTAGCGCTATTTATTTAGTTAGCTGAGGTCCTTGGAGGGTGATTCTTAGGAAAAAAAATATTAAAAACCATCTGGAACACTAATGTAACTTGTTGCTGTCTTTCTTCTCCATTATGGCAGCTGTTATAGACTTTGCTATCATTTAAATGAACTTTACAGGAGAAAGAGTTGCTTTCATTAAATCCCCCCCCATCATCATGGCAGGATTTGTGGGGTTTGTTCGTGCTCTGACGCTGCACCTCACAGATGCAGTGATACAGTGAGAAAGGCATTTTTTTTTCCTGAAGCAGTGTAGGGATATCCCTCTTCCAGGTTTGAAGCTGGTACCCCGTGCTTCTCTTGCAAGGTGTGCTTTCAGCTTTAGATCCAGTGGTGCAAAAAGAGGTAACTTGTTTAGGGCAAAAACATCCTATGGTTCCACACAGCTTTTGTTTACTGAGTGAAGGAATTGTGGTTTTTACAGCAGAAACACACATAAATGGTGGCTTGTTACGTTTCTCTGCTTCAAATGAGTAATTGGTAAGTGCTTTGAGTAAACTTTTAGTTGTCTGCCAGCTCTGTGGCAGGAATCATAGAATACAGAATCGTAGAATATGGTCAATTGGAAGGGACCCATCAAGAGCATGTGAGTCCAACTCCTGGCCCTGCCCAGGACACCCCAAGAATCACACCGTGTCCCTTAGAGTGTTGTCCAAATCCTTTTATCCAGACCACCAGAATGTATTTCAGTGTCAGAAAGGGATTGGGAAGAGGAAGGAATGAGACAGAGGTAAAATTTCTTTCCAGAAGATTGTATTTCCTGCTGCTGCCACCAGTGGTCCTTACCCAGCCATTCATCTCTCTGAGAGGACTTGTTTTGGGGTGGGCAGCCTGTGCACAGGATCTGGGTGGTGATGGTGTGTACCTTCACCTCAGCAGAAGAATTGGGCAAGTCTCTTTGCAGTGGTTGCATTTTCTGAGCCTCCCTCTTCTGATTTTCCTGCCAGATGTTTCCCATTCAATCCGTATTGGTTTCCATTACCGCCTTGAAAACAGACTTGAGGTGGAAACGAATATTTCAATTATATTGTTGACTTTTGCATGAATTAGTGTAATTTTCTCCTAAATACCCTGTAGTTTTGGACAAGTGGGGTGTATTAGAAAACAATTGTACCAGTTTGAAAGCGTGGTTTCTGAGTTCAGGGAAGGGCACTTTTTTGTGGCTTTGACACATGTGGCTCCCAAAGCAACGTGCTGCTGTTGAGGCAAAGACTCTGGAAGTTTCAGGCAATGGCTGGCAGGAACACGCAGCCCTTGGCCTGTTAACCAGAGACATTCTGAGCTGCCCTTCACATCTGTGCTCCCGTGGCTGCCCTGGGCAGGGAAGGAGCAGTGGAGGTTGAGTGGAGGGTGCAGAAAGCAAGCAGAGAGAGGGCACAGCTTTGTGTGGAGTCCCCATTTGTGGGAGCCTGATGTCAGTGCACGAGAATTACGTGGGACTGTGTAAAATCCTTAGTACGGTACGAGATGTTCTCTTTAGGAATCACAAAGCATGTAACATCCTTATGTTCTCCAAAGAGTTTATTTGGCAGCCTGTTAGCATCTCGCTGTGACGTGACTGGAGGGGGAATAACCAAAATAACAAGGTGGCAGAAAGAAGGCAGCAGTCACCAAATCGGAATAACAACTTCATAGCACAGTACCTTTGAACCTGTGACTCTCTGCTTTCCCTGGATGGGTAGCAAGGCTCGATGACATTGAAGACAACATTATGCTGGTCAAATTGTGATGGGGACTCAAGTAATTTTGCCTGAGGCTCCCGCTTGCTGCTGGGTTTTGGTATGTCTGAGGGTGAGCTGGTCCATGTAATCCAAGGCAGCCTTTGCTCATTCACTTTGGTCTTATGCAATTATTCAGATTTTAGGTCCAGAAATACCTTTGCAGCTAACCGGGAGCAGCGTGAAGATTGCAAGGTAAATATTTCTGTCAATGGGAAAGGAGATCTGTGCTATAGGTCAAGATTTCTGCTTAAGAAGAGGCAGTAAGGAACCAGTGTAGGAGAATGAAAGAAAGAGTTGGACAAAGTAAAGGATTAGGATATTCAAATAGCTGGTAGATTAACCCAGCACAGTGCATACCTTTGGGTCTTCGGTCTTTGGATTTAAAAAACAAAACCATCTTTCAGCTCATCTGTAATATTATTTATTATATCTTACAGCTATTCTGTAATATTATTCATTATATTTATTATTTATTGTATTTATTATGCAGCTACCTTTAATCCTACGGTTTCCATTTTCAGAGCAAACAAAGATGTGTTTATTTTCTTTATAAACCCTTGTCCTATCATCCCTGCAGTATTTTTGAAGCTAATGATTGAGACAGAAGGAAAGCAGGAGTAGTATGCAAATGACAACTTGTCGAAGGCAGCCCCAAGCCACAGGCTGGGTACCCCCAGCCTGGGAGCATCCCTGCGTGGTCCCTGTGGAGCGATGCCGAGGGCCAGTGTGGTTCCTGCATGTCTGGATAGGGAATTACTGGCTTGTGGGCTCCCCCAGAGTGTGCATGGACACACACACACACACACACACACGTATTTATATTTTACTAAGGAAGTGCCTATTTTGCTATCATTGTTACCATTTTCCCTGTGTTTAATGGAAACAGCAAACCTATGGCTGTTCCCAGCAGGTGAGCATCTCGCTGCATCTGAGTGGTCCCACCCAGCACATTAGCCTCTCTTATTACCTTCTGTGTTGTAAATCTCCTGGAGTGCCTTTGGGAACCACTCCACTTGGGAAAGATGTTGCATTACAGAAAACCAAGGTAGGAGGCCATGCAATGAAAGTGATGCTATAATATGAAAAGGTGGCACATACATTGTAGAGGAATTCCAGAGGGCAGGGAGCTGTGGGAAACCCTCTCAGTGCTTCCCTAATCCTCCAGCTATTCTCCTTTATTTTTAAATGTTTCTTCTTGCTCTCAGTTTGCTCTGGGTTTCTACTGGGATAGCTTTTCCCTTCTTCGTTCGTCCCAGCATTTTCCCTTGCAAAATGCAGCACCATTAGATGACGGATTGTAGATCTGGCACTTCGTGCAAAACATGGGGAAGGATGACACCCTTCCCTTGTAAGCTTTTTCTGTGTCATCTAAGATTTTCAAAATCTGCATCCTTTTATGCTTCCTTCTTTTAACATCCCTAAAATTAATGCAGTGATTTAATGTTTGTGTGCCTAAATACGTGTATAAATGAGAGTACACATAGAATCTGCCCAGTCAAAATAGTTTCCCAACACATCTGTTGCTGAACAGATGCTCTCTGTATTGGCCAGCTTGGCTGTTGCTGGCTTTCTGTGGTTGACAATAACATGAATATTTAAAGAGTTATGAAGACCTGATTATTACTGTAGTAAAATCTAAGGAAACAGAGGAGAATCCCAAAGCTTTGGCTTGCCTAAGAAGTGCCACCTACCCCAAAACCATGGGCAATTGATTTCAGTCCTTTAACTGAGGGAATCAGCTACATGACTTTGATTGCATGGCATGCTGCACTTGGGTCTTGGGCCATTTCAAGGGGGACAGGATGCAGATTAAATTCTGAACTTATTTGTAATGCTGCCTAGCAATGGTGTGTAGGCTTTTATAAAAAGAAAATAAAATTAAGCAATACAGTAAAATATTGAAAAAAGCAAAGGTACTCCAAGAGATGGGCTGTAGGAATCTGCGTTTCGCAATATTTAATAACTCTGTACGTATTAAACATTTAGTTGCCTGACTTCAGGATGTCTGCTTTTAAAACCTTCAGAAAGGAATACTTTCAGAGACATAATGCAATTAGCCTTTGTGCCCACATCTATAATGTAGACATATTCCAAGTGTTCTTAATTAAAAAAGGTAATGTTGGTGGAGGAAAGAGTATCAGTAGTCCTGCAGGTGCTCAGGTGTGGTTCTGCATTCGTGGATCTCCAGAAACTTCTGCAGGGAGGAGAAATACCAATGTCCTAACCCAGCAGCTCCTTTTAGCAGGGAAAAGTGTTGGAGAAGGAGGCCCCATAGTATGGGCGGTGCTCTGTGTCCTGGGATATTCCATGCACACACACACACACATATATGTATTTATTATATACACCTGTTGTTCCAGATGGAAATCTTGCAGATTCATCTTCATCACTTGAGAAGCAAACACCCAGCTGTAATCTCTGCAAATACTAAGGTTTGCAGTAATAATATTTATAGCATAATAATTAACCAGTCCCTTCCCACCCAACTCAGTTATTTTATACAGTGCTTCAGCTGACTTAATCAGTGCCCTTTCTTACAAGTCCATCCTTTTTAAAACAAATGGAATTCCAGCATGATCGTATTTTCTTTCCAGCTCTTTTTACTGCTGCTTTCTTTAGAGATGATTTAATCGCTGTAAAACTGGTCTTCGTACTTGCCATTCTTGATTATATTGCCACTTAACAAGCTGTATTAAATGCATGAAAAAATTAAATCAGAAAATTGAGCACTAGGCAGTAACAAGGAAAACATTTTTTTTTTCTTCAGTACTGTTGCCACTGATGGGAACCGTGTGTAACCAAGTTATTTTTCAATTATGTTCAAACTAGGAGGAAAAGAAAACTTGGGGTAATGGATAATTTGAAAGTAAATACACAGAAATGCCACTAAAAATGATGGCTCATTACTTGATCTAGCTCAGTCCCTGCCTCCTCAGCTGAACCACTTGCTTTACCTTGTGCACTCAGCAGGACCATATTCATCTGGAGCATAAAGGTTTCAAGATGTTTTGAACAAAGTTAATGCTGTGGAAGGGCTCTCTCTTCCTTGCTCTGGCCTTGGTAAATAGTCCCCAGACACAGCAGTTCTGGGTCCTGTGCAGCAGATCTGACCCATGGTGGGCACACAGCAGGTGCAAGTTTTGGGTGGTTTCAGGATCCTGGAATTGGCTGTAACAAGGAGCAGTAACACATGGCTGTAGCAGCATCTCCGGAGAGGGAGAAACAAACTCTCAAACCATAACAGGTCCCCTACAATTGAAATTGTGTTCCTCTGAGGTCCAGAAACGAATGTGGAGCTTCATCCTGATGGGGCTGTAGGCAGTGGTGAGAAGCTCTTGGGATTATGTGGCTGGGGTTGGAGAACCACGGCCTCCTTGGGAAGTGGGTCTGAGCTGCTAAATATAAATAGTCCTGTCTTCTACCGTGGTCCTTGTTGTGACGCCCACTTGCTTTTCTGCAAGGGGAAATGCATTGCAGGAGGGGTCAAGGGCTTGGAGCTTGCAGAAACCTCCTCTGTGGGAAGAAAGAGCAAGTCCCCCGTGCCAGGTAGGATACAGGGAGATGGACAGTGCGGAGCAAAAGTATTGTTCTCCAAGCAGAAATGTGAGTGGCACCGTCGGGACATAATAACTTGCTCACAAGGAAAAGTTTCTTTCTAATGTCCACCATTTAACGGTTGGCTTATGCCCTTGAAGTGAGATGTGTTATATCTGTAATACAGCCACGGTAATTTCGTTCTAAAAGTACCCTATTTGATTAAGAACCAGCCATGAAGGCAAATATCAAATCTCCAGATGGAAACTTGTCCTGGCAGGAGAGGATGAGAAGCTGCCATTAAGCGAGGCCGGGCTGGGGCGTCCCCTCTGACCAGGGACACACCACGCACGGCCCATTTGTCACAGCAGGAATATAAATTTGTTTTCTATTACTGACATGTATTTGTCCTTTCCTTTACTGCAGCAATAATTTCCCGAAAATACCTTTAAAAAAAAAAAAGGCAAAAAGGAAGCGTCAAGAATATGAACGTTTGATCCTAATTTTGTCCTAACCTTTACAAAATGGTTTAAATAATTCCTGCAGGTGACACCATCAGCCCTAATCGCCCAAGCGGCGATGGCCTGTCAAAGTCCTTGTAGAAGGGGTAAGCTCTCCACCTTGTCCTACTCCTTAGAGCATGAAATCTTGGGTGCATTTAAAGAACAAAAAAAGGCAATGTGGCTTGGTGGAGAAGCACGGAAATGTTAAACCAGTCTTGCTGAACTGTAGGTCTCTCTGACAACAAGGTGGGGTTTCTTTTTTAATTTTTATGCTGTTCTCTATAATACTGAGGCACTTGTGTGATGCTACAGCATCAAAGTATCAGGGAAAGTGAAGGAAGGAAGGTGCCTTAGATCAGAGGTGAGTAATGGCTTTTTTCAGAGGTTTATGGCAAAGCTGTGTGCCTGGCAGTGAGCTGGTGCCTGGGACAGAGCTCTAAGCAGGAGCCTGGGGCGTAGCATGCTCCTGATGGTTTTATGGAGCAACCTGTACCTGTGAAAGTACACCCCCAAAGCAGTTGGACATATATTAAGCAAAGTGAGAGTGACTAGAGAAAGTACGGGAAATGGCCTGGCTAAGGCAGTTTTTTCCCACTACACCTGGAGGATGTTTTGCTCTTCTAGCTAACTGGAGATTATTAAATTTAGGGTAGTGATAGAAGAGTACAAGAATAAAGTTGTTATTTTTTGGAGTGAACTCCCTTTTGGTAAACCTGTGACTTTTAAAGTCAGCTAAAATATTTCCATCTTCTATAGCACCCAGTTGTAGGTCCTGTACATCTGCTACAGTGATTCACGGGTCTTGGGGAGCCCCTTGCAGTGTGTCTTGTGTCACGTCTGATCTATGGGTTGGAGAAGGTGAGTGAATGTGTGTTGGGAAGTTCACCATCATATTTACATTTTCTGAAGCTATATAGGTGTGAAATCAGGCTGGTAGTTGGTGAACTGACCTCTCCTTGCCTTCCTCCACTGCTGTGTCCTGGCTGTATAGCCTGCTCCCAGCCTTGCATTTGTGGTCTTGGTCCCATTTCCATCCTGGGAGAAGCCACACAATGCTTCTGGCCTTGTTAAATGACTACAGTATATTTTGCTGTAATAAATTGGGGTGATGAACTAGTGCTGGAGGAGCTGATTTAGCTGGCTTTGCTGGGGGAAAAAGAAAAAAAAAAGGAATTGTTTTTGTTGGTTCTTTTATTTTCTTCCTTTTTATAGGAAGAAAATAAAATGGAAATATTGAGGGAGAATGTGTATTTGTTCATCAGCTTTTTTTAGTTCTTTCTCTGCAGTGTTTACCCCCCCAAAAACAGGCTGTCCCAGCTGACTGAGGCTGCCTTACTTGCAGGAGTCAAGAGGCTAGAGACAGAATTGCATGTTGTTGTTTTTAAGAGATAAAAGTAGGAGGCCTGGTTGGAAACAGTGGTGGAAGAGCATTTTTTGCATTTGTAAACAGCCTTGGGCAGAACACCCTGTACGTGGGCAGAGAGCAGAGGCAGCGGTGCTGGGGGTGACCTTGGGGGACTGTTGGGGATGTGGCAGCTCCATCTTAGGCAGTGGTTTCTCAGCCCTCCTTCAAGATGCTGGAAGAGATTTCTCTGACTCCTTTGCTCTGGAGTCTCTGTACACGGCTTAGCTGTTTTAAGCATTTCCTATATTAAAAATCAAGCTCTGTGTGTGATCCTCTAGTCATTAAAAATGGGTCACTGGGAAGTTTGGCAGCAGCATGAACTGGTGTCTCTTCCCTTTCTGTATATCATCATTCATCTTCACCTGCTTGCCTTCAGAATAAAGGGCTCAGAGTTACCTTCTGAGCTGTTAGTGCTGTTTTACTGAAACATGCTGTGTGTGGGCAGGCACGTGCCACTGTGCTGCAGGAAAGGTAGGAGTACACATACGCTCACACAGCTTCAGTGCAAGATTCATCAGCATAAAAATCACAGTGGTATTGTTGGTAAACAGGCGATATTTTGAAGCTCTTAATCACTCAGCAAAAAGAGGCTTCGTGGTTGGCACATAGAAACTGGCAGTCCGTAGGCTGTGAATAAAAATACATTTATGTCTGCCTAAAATGTCCCTACTGTTGATGCTTGGCTATTTCTCTTCAATTTTTTAACCAGGAAAGTGAATTATTTTACTATTCAAACAAAGGTGCAAAATGAGGGGACTGGGCAAAGGGGTAGAGATTTAGGGACAGATTTCTTCAGCCTGGTGACCAACTCGTGAGTTTTGTGCTGTGCTCGTTGCGTTGTTCTGAGATGGATGTAAGTGGGACTCAGTGGTACTTAAACAAAGTGCTGTTCAGACATTTTTCCTGATCTTGTAATGGGGTGTTGGTTTTGCATCAGCTGTGTGTAGAGGCGTGTGGATGTACCCATGCAAATATCTCCAAGGAAATGGCTTTTCAGTGGAGCACCTGCAGCAGGCACAGGGGCTGGGGCTCCTTCCCCATTTCCCCATCTCACCCTGGGAAAGTCATCTCCCTGTGGCTTACCCGGGGTGAAGGGCTGCGAGAGGGGAGCAGGAGGAGGTTGGATTCTGCTGTGATGCTTTTGCAAAAAGTGGAGAATTGGCCTCAAATGTGGGAAGGCACTAAGTCCAGTCACCTCTTCAAGGAATGCTGGCTTGTCCATCTGCAATGAATGGTGGGGGCCAAATTAATCTCTAACAGGAGTAGGCACAACTCATTGCTGGAATCAATCACTTATTTATGGTGGTGACAGCTTTAGGCCCAAGTTCCCAAGGTCATTTAAACACCACTGAAATCCATGACACATTTTGAAATACAGCAAGGAACACATTCATGGAAGAAAATTCTGTAGAGAGTCATTAAATGCAGAGCAACAACCTGCGGCCCAGGAGGTTCTGCTCTATGAGCTACTGGGGACTGGGGGAGGATTCTGAGAAATATGGAGAGATGAATGATGGTACCTGCTCTAAACACATCCCTGGTGGACCTT
Source organism: Empidonax traillii (assembly GCF_003031625.1). Lineage (NCBI taxonomy): Eukaryota > Metazoa > Chordata > Aves > Passeriformes > Tyrannidae > Empidonax > Empidonax traillii. Next base: position 1,461,742 of record NW_020955477.1, read on the forward strand.
CAGCACAATAGGAGGAAGCCAGCTGGGGTGTATAATGGGCCCGCTTGCTGCCTTTCAGGCTGGTTTTGGAGCTGTGTGTTCCCCAGGCTCACCTGGATGCCCCTGAGATTCCCCATCCCACAATCCTCTCTCAGCAGATTCTGTGTCTGCTATCAAGGGAGTGTTTACAGCAGCTAAAGCTCTTAAGTGCCTTGTCTAGGAGACTGATGGTGATAATTAAAGCAATGCTTTCCAGCCCTCTGCTGCGCTTTCCTGAATTGTGGGGAAGTGGAAAATGGGCTTCTGCCAGCCAACAAGGAACCCTGGAAATCCTTGGCTTGTTAGCGAGTCTTTGCTGATGGGTGCAGACACCTGACTTAAAGCCTCCCAGTAGAGGAGAGATTGCCAAACAATTGTAGGCAATACTTATTTTTCTCTCTGTGCTGAAGAAAAAATGCATCATTTTGTCATGTAATTTATTAATCAAAACCATCATGTGTTGTTTTATTAAATGATGGGGAAGGGTAGTGGGATGTTACCTTTCAGAGTAAAAAAAAAAAATAAAAACAAACCAGTGATTTCTCCTGTGCTTCGATTATGGATGAAATAGCTCAAACCAGCATCCAGCTAAGAAGACAGACGCAGAGGTCGTGGCTGGTAATCACAGTGACACTAGGGTGAGTTTTTCTAGAACTGCTGTGAAATTGTGCAGTAAATTACATTACATGAGATGTATTATTCCCTGGTTTAGAAAAAAGCCTCCTGACACAAGGCCCCAGCCAGGCAGCTGCAGATGCTGTACTGATGGAGCTGGGACTCAGTGCCCTGTGGTGTTGCTCCAGCACTTTGGAAGCCCAGCGCTCCCAGAGGTGCTGCCGAGGGCTCATGTGCTCACACAGCTGCTGTTGTCCTTTTTTTTGCTGTCTTTTACTTTGATCACCTTCTCAGTTGGGCTCCTTTCTCCTCTCTTCCCAGCTTACTCAGAGTCTGGTCATGTCTTATGGCTCTGCATTGCCTGTTTCTGTGGGCGAGCGAGGATCACCTGAGCACCGTGAGGCTGCTGCCCCATCTGCACCTGTTTCTGCCTCTATCCAGTACCCAATATAGCAGAAAAGGGGCTCTTCCCCCCACACTGTGCTCAGGGTCTCCTTGTTCCTACTGGGAGGGGATGAGCAAGCAATCATCTGTCTGAACCCGCTCTGTGCTGCCGTGTATGACTGCTGCACGCCACCTCCCTGGCAGTAGGTGCTCTCCAGGAGCTGAGGAATGATATTATAATATCTTCAAGAGATTAAATGATAGCATTAAAAATGTGATCAGTATTCAGTTGACTTGGAATGTCAGTATTCAGTGGCAGTGTTTGGTTACAGGTAGCAGCTCTCCTCCCTGCAGTAGCTGTTAGCATCATTGGCTGTGGCATCCCTGTGGTATGTCACTGAAATCTTAGCTGTAGTTTGTTCTCCAAATCCTATTTTCTCTGTGACGCCCCCATAAGGAATGAAATTAATGTGCTGATATGTTTATTTGGAGGTTTCTTTACTAAGTAGGTGTTTAATAAGCACCTACCAATGGAAACAAATTGAGCTCCTTGAGTCACAGCTGGAGTTGCAACTTTTTCTCCCTGGATTATCAAGGAATATGTTCTGCATGGAAGAATTCACAGCTTCCAAAGACATCTGGTTGTTAAATAATATAACTAAAGTCAATACAGCCTAACGGGGACCTACTCTCATGTTCTTAATGAGCAGAAAGTAGGGTTTGGGTGAGGGAAACACATGAGCTGGTGGAGGGAAGGAAGAAGGGAAGAGCAAAGAAAAGCTATGGAGGGAAACCAGAGGGAAGGGGGAAATGAACAGAGGGGAGGAGGGTGCAAAAGAGAGGGGATGAGGTGTCTCTGTGCTGGAGTGTGGTGGTTGGGGATAACAGCAGTAGACACAAATGGTCACTCAAAACTGGTAGGGCACTGTCTTTGGAAGGATCTAGCTATGTTGCTCAAAGTTTAGAGGTTCTTTTTCTCCCTAAGTGACTGTGTAAAGGACATTTTTCTTCCTAAGCAATTGGCTTCTCCTTTTTACTCTTTTAGTAGTTTAGAGAGCAGGAAGCCAACTGTTGACAAATCTGTGCAAAGTTGCTGTGTTTAAATTATGGGAGACAAATGGCTCGGGTGGAAACCAGTTAGCTGGGCTCTGCTGGCCTGCTGTTTGAGTAGTCCACTTGGGGAGCTCCAGAAGGGCTTTTCCAGTCCTTCCAGTGAAGAACCCGGGTGGAGGTAGTGGTAAGCTTGAGGTCTCATCTCCTGATGGTGTCTTTCCCCGTGGGCAAAGCCCAGGCACTGTTGTTGTTTAATGCCAGGGGAAGAAGGTGCCGCTTTTACTCCTCAATAAAACCAATGTGGCATTCGGGAGGGGGTTCTTGGGGGGCAGTCTCACCCCCAGGGCTTGGCTGTATGAATATCCCAGCCCTGCTGTGGGATGGGTGTTGCTTTTCCTACCTGAGCTTTACTTTCTCTCACTCAGTTTGCAGAGTATGTTGGGATCCTTTTCATTCTGTAACTCTCTTGAGTGATGGGTTTTAAGAAGTACTCAGAGGTGGTTCCTTTTTGGCATTACAAAAGTTGCACACTGTTCAGTCATAAGGGTAAATCTGTAAGTTTTGTAGGAATCTTCAGGCCAAGGGTGTTCTTCCTGCTTTGTGGTAGACCTGGGTTATTTTGAAAAAACATGTCTGGGAGATCCTGGCAGGGCAGGCTATCCCAAGGATAATTTTTCAGGCACGATTTGGAGAACCTCTGCCGAGATAATAAACCCCACGTCTGTTTGCCTGCGAGCCTCGTGCTGCTCATTTGATCCTCATTGTCTCCGATATTGTCCCCAGTAGGAATTAAAGAGAGCGGTAACTTACCTTGCTCTGGCATCAGCACATCTCCTAATGATCCCAGAGCAGGCAGCCCTTGCTGTGTGTGCGCGCTCCGTGCCAAAGGACGATGCATCACGGTGATGTGGAGAGGCGAAGCGCAGAGAGGCTGTCACTGGGGGCTGCCACGGGAGATGCAGCACGGGAAGAATTGCTCATCTGTTTTCTTTACCTACCACAGACAAATTACAGCGGATAAAAGCGTGGACGTGGGTTGGGCTTATTCCCTTAGCGACTGCACCTCCTGCAGAGCGTTCCGTGTTTACGTCATTCCTCACCTCTTCGTTGGAAAACCACCGTGGGGTTAAGCAACCCACCAACTGGGAAGAAAAGTTGGGTGAGGTCACAGTGCCCGAAAAAGGGTTCTGGTTTTATGGAAACCAGGCAATAACTGTCCTTACCTTTTATACGTCACTGCATGAACCTTTCATCTACTCTGCTCTGCAGAAGATTTTCCCATCTAATACCCTGCTACCAAATATATTTTCAATGCAACCTGAGCTAAAATGTTTCCTTACTTACCCTATGTTGTTACAATTTTTGTATGTTTGGCCGCATATAGTGATTTGTGATTTCATGGGCGTATCACAGACATACATTTTTCTCTTCCAACAACCGTGTGCAAGTATCACATACAGAAATCTTCACAGTAAAACGCCCCGGTGAGCTTCCAGTATGAAAGGCAAAATGACATTCAAAAGCTATCATTCAAAACATCTCATAAAGGATGTTTTGAGCTTTGTCTGCAGTTCTTGGGTTGGTATGAGATAGAGAGTTTCACGAGGTCGTTGCCTTTTCTCCTATACATATGTGATTTTGTATACGGGAACGAGCTGGTCAGACCGATGCAGGAGCAAGCAGAGGTGTCCATGTTTGCCTTGCTCACAAAATAACCACGCTGCCTAATACCATCCTTGCATTCCTGGCTGCCACGTGCCTCACTGCTGTGTATTCCTGGATCCTGAGAAGTAGAAGCTTTTCTTACACATCTTTTGAGTTGACAGACTACATACTGAGTAAATTCTCTATTAGTGTGTTCCTGCATTGAAACCTTTGTATGAGGAACTGATTTATTTGCTGCTTAAACACGCAGAGCAGTAGCATATGTGAAAACATGTGCAGGAAATGTAAGGTGCAGGTTTTGTGTTGTTTGGTTTTTTTTTTTTAATGGGGTTAGTTGTCCTCATAATGGAAAACATTTGTCTGCTTGGTGTTCTGATAGGTCTGTGACCTGCACGGGAAAAACAATTTGCCTTTGGGGACAAGTGTCTAAAGATTAATTTGTCATGGTGTTCATAGCTGAGTCATGGAAGGGTGGAAATTCAGTACACTGCCCCCCAAAACCACCCGTGTGAAGTCAGCTGTCTGCGGCAGAGAAGCATTTGGACTGTGCCTCCAGGCTCCCCACACCTTGTGAACAAAGCTTAGAGTTAAGTATAGTAGCTTAACAGAGAAGGAGCTTCAAGTGCTGATGTGTTTTGAGCACGTGGATGGCATGTGAGGGGAATTTCCAGCCCCAGTGGAGCTGGGAGGGGTAAAGCAGCACTTGGCAAATCTCCAGCAAGGAGCTCTCTCAGCCTCTGGTGCTCACTTTATTAAATGGGCAGCCTTGCAGACCATCTAGGCTTATTGTAGGTATTGGCTTTGTAGCATTAGGTGTCCTTTCTTCGGTTTAGTTACTTTTTCTTTGTGTGTGTATGTGTTGCACAGAAAAATGGTAGAGATATGGCCCAGAGTGGGGCAGGCAAAGCGTGTACCTAAAAGGAAGATAGCCCACAGTGACACCTCTGCATGTCCAGACAGTGTCAGCAACACTTCCTCTCACCTCTGTGGGATTTCCTAGTGCTCTTCAAAAGGCTTAAGTTTGGGAAGAAGTGACATAGCAGCAATTTAAGGACTGCCAGAGGTTTTCAGTGGCGTGAAGCGTCACTGTGAAGTGACGTATAGACAAACACTGGTCCTGGAGCCAGTCTGAATTTATCACTGTGTCACAACAGATAGTTAAATTTAAATGTGTGTCCAGTACTTGCCGTTTCAGTAGGTTGCAATCAGCTTGAATTGATATTACCCGAGTAAATCAAAGAGCTGAATAGCACATCCATTTCTGATACAGCAGAGCAGTGCACATTATCTGAGGGTGAAAGGAGTTGGTACGGAGGCTCTGACTGGTGTTATTGTAACCAGCTCAACACTGCAGAATAAAAGAATGAATTTTGGTATATTCTGGACTCCTCCAAAATGGAAAGTGCTTGCCACTGCGGTGTACAAGATGGTAAATTACTGTGATTGCTTGTACAGGGATCGATGTACAATCTGTTGAATGGCTACTGAGCAGCCATACGTGCTGTCATCTGCCCAGGCTGGCTCTGTTCACATGGGCATTCTTCAGTGTAATTAAAAATTACAGCCAATTTTATGCAGCTGCATTTGGTCTTTGGCCAGGTCAGCCTTGGACAGCACCCAGCAGTGAGGCCTCCCTGTGATACATCTGTATTTTCAACTGGGGAGAAGTTTTTTCTTGTCACTGTTCCGGGTCACATCTGGTGTGTGTTTTTGAAGTGGATTTCCTGTCTCTGCTGATTGTGATTGGGTTTCTGCTGTGGAGTTGCCTCATGATACCAATGTTCAGTTTCTTTGAGCTGGAACTCTACTGGATAATGTGCTCCAAATCCCTGTTAAGGTTCTCTGGTTGCTCAGAAGCATTTAGCCCTCAGGATTGGGTTGGACTTGGTCATTAGAAATTCGCCAAATGCGTGTGCTGTGGATGTTGGGGCCTGGGTTCTGCTTTGCTTTGTTTTGTTTTTCGGGTGCCTCGGCAGTGCTGAACTCCCTTAGCTGATGTAGGTGCAGGTGCCTAGAGCTGGGTGGTGTACATGCACCCCAGGACATGAATGTTCAGCAGGGGGGAAAGGAGTGACTCAGGTTATCCCTGCTTTTCCTGCACTGGGATATTTCCCCCCAGTGTGACACAGGAGTGTCAGATGAGGGAGAAGGTCTCCTTGCATGCTGTTCGTGCTGGACAGCCTTTTGCTGCCTGACCTCCACTCTGCTCATTGCTGCTCTCTGAGATACTGGGAAAACCTCCATACTAAATCTACCTGATCTGATTTTGTCTGGGGAAAACAAACTACTTCCCATCTTACAGCTCCAGCTTTGTACAGTCTTTCTTTTGGTCAAGTTCAGTTCTTACAGACATTTAGGGAGATAATCACATCCCTGCTTTTCTTTCCTCTTTTCAACCCACCATGAACCTTCTGCTGCTGTCCTGCCTCATTTGTTTCTTTCTCTGATTCTCCTCATTAAATAAATTGCATCCAGAATGTCCTGTCAGATGAACAGTAAATTAATATACTGTAGCCCAAACTTCAAAAAGGAAAAAAGAATTTAATTACAATTACTCATGTTCTTATCCCACCACTGTCAGTGATAAAATGGCTATTGACTTAATTGGGAACAAGGCACTGCTCCCCCTAATTTTGTGTTGCTTCTTTATTATCGTTAATAACTTGACTTTCTCAATTTGTATGGCAAGCAGTCGTGCCAGTTAGCCAAAAACTCCTCTCTTTGTTGGTATAATGGTTAGGGAGGTTTTGTAGCTGGGCCAGCAACCTCCTTGATTGAGCTGGTGCAGGGAAGCACCACCTCAGCTGGGGAAATGGAAAGAAACTCTGCAATGTAAGATGGGAAATAACCTACTGAATAGGTATAAAATGCATTCATTTAGCTCTGACATATTTTTTGTTAAGTTCTGAAGAGGAAGCATATGGAGATTACCTTTCTGTCTTATATATTGAAATACAGGAGCTTGGGGGCAGAATTGTAAATGATGCAGTTATGAGTTTACTCTGCACTCATAGGTACGTTCCCTTATCTTGTTATATGGCTGCTTCTAGGAATCAGATATTTAAGTTTGCATTGCACTGCTTTTGATGGCTGGAAGCCTTCGTTTTTTTAGAAGATGCTATATATCAGGTTTACAGTTCTCCTGGTAGTTTAAAGGAAAGGGAGAACATGCTCTCATGACTCTCAACAAGACCTTAAAATTCTGGCACTCTCTTTTTCTGAAGGACAAGATATATTCTGGTCATCTACTAGCTTATGTTTTTCAGTGACAGCAGTTTTTGGTGCTGTCTGGAAAGCAAGGCTAGTTACTTTGATAGAGAGAATGTTTCTGTCCTCCTTGACTTTAGGAGAAAGAAAGGAAAGAGTGCTTCAGTTCTGCTTTCTTCTTCAACATATACACTATGTCATTATACATAAACATGTTATTCCCTTTTTCTCCTGAAACACCTTTTCCTTTCAGTCACTTGATGTTGTTGGAAGTGTTTCTGGCACTACACACTGCAGCATCTTTGTTGTGCAAACAGCAGTGAACTAGAAGCAACACTGGGGCTGGATTTGAAACCCTTCACTGGAAAAAAGAAAAAGGCAGACTTCACACTTGTGTTTTAGTGCGTCAGTCATGATTTAGAGCACATCACAGACTGGATTTCTGTTTGTTGTTTTCCTGTCATGCATTCTGGTCATGTTCCCATGATCTGATGGAGTAGAAATGAGTAACTAGTGTATCTGGAGGGCTTTTGCTATAGCACCTCATCACCTACCAGGAATGTCTTAGCACCTCTTTTTGTGCCGTTTCCAGTTTTTCAAGTGCATGGACCAGCTTTCTGGGATTTCAGGGGATCAGAGGTAAACCTGGGCTTACCTTTGCTTCTTTGGGGTGTTAAAATGAGCTGTGTGTGGGTGGTATCCCATGGCACGACAAGCACTAGGCAGCGTGTGTGACCTTGGGAGCACCTACTTATCTCCCAGTATGCTGTAGATTCAGACTGCACTGTGAAGTCATTTTGCTTATTCAAAGGTGTTGCTCTTTCTGCCAAAATCCTCGTATATCTGTCTGTGCCTTGGTTTTGCTTGGGTCTATTCTGAAAAGAAATAGAGTGTGCAATATGTCACAGGTTGGATGTCTTGCTGGGGGAAATGCTGCCCCATGAGCTGTGGCTGAAGAGAGGGTTTGCCAGCTAAGAGGGGTTTATTTTGGGAAGGAAGAGCCATGGGCTGCAGCCACAGGGGCCTGCCTTGCCCCACTGCTGCAGGTGATCAGGCAGCCCTGGCTGGGTCTGGCCCCTGGGTGTGTGCTTCAGCTTCCCCTAAGCTGTGTCCTGCCCTGAGCTAAGATGAGTGACACCTCTGTCCTGGCTGAACTTGGCTGCAGAAAGCTGGTGCTTGCGTGCACCTCCCGCGCTTCCTCTGCACCTGTGGCATAAGGTACTGGCTGATTTCCTCATGGCCTATTTGTTACCCAGAGACTAAACCAAAGGAATGAGAGGAGATTAATACATGTTAATATATTCTAGTTTAATTGAGAAGCACTGTTTTCATCAACTGCTGTTTGAAGAACAGACTTAAGTATGTTTGTAAGCCCAAACAAATGTTGGCTTTTTAAAGCTGTTGCTCAAATACAAGGATCTTGCTGCCGTGAAAGAGGTTTAGAGCCGTGAACTGTTCAGAACCCAAAATCTATGGATGAATAATGTGGCTGGGATTCACTAAAGCCTATTAAAGATAATATTTTTCTGTTCAATAGCTTAAGCCAAGCTTAAGCTGAGTCAGCCTTAAAAATCCTCACTTAGTCCCCTTATTTTGTGAGCAGCTCCAGCACTGCAACACCCAGCATTCTGTGTTGTTTGGAACAAGCAGAAGTGATCTCCATCTCATTCCTGTTTTCATGAGCATGAATGTGTTTTTCCTCCGCAACTGAGGCTTCACCTCTGGCTGAGGAGCAGAAAGAATCTGTTCTGCTGCTGACACAGTTTGGCTGTTGCTGCCCCTCCACTCACCCTCTCCAAAGCAGAGGAGTCCTGGGGCAATGAATGTCTCACGAGGGAATGTGATCCCTGAAAGCAGAAGTGAGAGTTAAGTTTAAAGGTATTTGAGAATAGTCTTTCTGCTTTCCCAGGAAAAAACGGCTGAGACGTCTTTGCATCCTGAGGCTCAAGTGACATCCACTGTAAAAACATTTTAAAAATTGTTTTTTAGGTGAAATGAAGGTCGTTTCTGTAAATTAATTACACCTGTGAGTTGAAGAGCAATGCAATTTAAAAGTTATAAACCAGAGCAGCCTTTCAAGATTGGTGCAAAAGTCTGAAGGCTGCAGACCTCTTTCTAAATGTAGTCATGGTTACTTGCCTTCTGTCTTACACAAAAGTTTGTGCCTAATCCACCAGGCAGGTAGGAGAGATAAGGCCTATTACCTACAATGAGTGGCTAGAAAAGCTTGAACGAGTGTGCTTTGGGAAGGGATGAATATTAATAAATAAACATGACTTCAGCAGGTGAATTCACGTACAGCAATATGCATGCAGAGCATCACTGCCTCTTTCCCTGCTTGCTAACCTGAAATAGGGTTGTCTGTTGGAGATGTGCTGTTCCAGGTATGAGAATTAGGATGACCTTGAGCTCAAAGTGAAGTCCCTGCTTGAAAGCAGGATACGTGGGTCCTTGTGTTCTGGTTGATTAATTCTTGTGATTTCCTATGGAAATAGGCCTTTCATCGATACCAAAATTCAAATGTGGCCCCTATTCAGTAGCAAGAACAATGAGCTCATTGTGATACACCGTATAGCACTGACCTTTCTGAAGAAGAACCACAGATCCAGATCTGTAATATTAGGCACAGCATGCTGATCATGCTGTTCGAGAACTCTGCAAACCGGTTTTCTCTAACTGAGATAAAACCTGGGAAAGCAGACTATCCAGTAGCTCTGATCTCCCAGGCAGAGGAGATGAGCATCCCTTCTTGCAGCACGAGGAGATGCAGGGCAATGCATGTATTTTTGTGTAGTGCCTTCCAGCCCTCCTCACTGCCCGAGCCAGGGTTTATTTTAACTTCTCGGAGCTCAGAGGGAGGGAAAACATTTTAGGACCAAAGCGCAGCCAGCACTAAGCCCGCGCCACCGGCCCTGGGCTCTGACACGGGCTCTGTGTGTGCACAGACCACTATTGATTTGGATGGCACAGATGCTGATTCACAGGGAGGGGGCTGGCTGAGAGCACCCGTGGCCAGGGATTGTGCAGGAGTGCCCGAGGTTGGTGTCCTTCCCCTCGGGAAAAATGGGCCACTTCAGAGGTGTTTGTGTATCAAACCCCAGCTGAGGGGCAGGGAAACAGAAGCCTGAATATGGGCACATTTTTGTTTTAAAAGTGTGCAAGAATGTGGTGTTTTTTTTTTTTTTTTTTTTTTTTACTCTGGGCAGATTAATTTCACTTTTTTGTTTTTCTTTTTTTTTTTTTTTTTCTTCTTACCAGGAGTAAGTGCATTTAGCAATGTCAAATCAAAATGCAAAAAGCTGCTGGATGTGCTCATGCTGTGTCAGGTATTTCAGGCAGCCCCAGTTGCGACCAAAAAAATCTTGCAAAAATCTAAACCGGGCAAGGCACCCCAGGTATTCAGACTCTAATGGCATACACCCAAGGGTAGTAATTTTTTAGTAATTAATCCCATATACTTGTTTGTTTTTTATCACAAATAGAATCAGGAAAGCTTAGAAGAGATATCAACCTCATTTCCTAGGTGCTTTGATGTGCAGGATATAGAATAACAAGGAGAAGCAACCAGATGCGTGTGTTGCTTTTCAGAAATCATATTTTTCTTTCTTTGGATACATATTTATGTCAAGCAAATGTTCCTTGCACATAAGGCTCTTAGCACCGAAATAATAAAGTATTTCCAAAAGAAGACAATAGGACTAAGTCCAGCCTGGCCTTGAACACTTCCAGGGGTGGGGCAGCCACAGCTTCTCTGGGCAACCTGTGCCAGGGCCTGCCCACCCTCACAGGGAAGATTTTTTTCCCTATATCCAATCTAAACCTGACCTCTGTCAGTCTGAAACCATTACTGTTTATCCTGTCACTCCATACCCTTGGAGAAATCCCTCTCTGGCTTTATTGTGGCCCCCTGTAGGTACTGCAGAATGCTCTAAAGATATTTGAGATGGTTTTCCAATTTTTGTAGATAACCAAATGCCACAATGCTCAGGTATTAATTCTGATGTAAGAAGAGGTAAGTTGGAGGCTGGGGACAGTTTCTGTAAATGCGTGGGGAGGGTTTCTTTCACTGCCTGAGGGTGATGGGGAATGATTAGATGCTGTTCTCTTAGGAAGATTTTGACCATGCCTCCAGCAGCAGCAAAGATGCACAGCTGGGGAAGGTGGGGTTTGCATCGCTTGCTGCCCACAGCTTTCAAGACCAGAGTACATGAAGGTGAGCACTGGCATCAGCTGAGCAAACAGGACAGTGTGGGCCCTTCAACCAAACAGCAGGTAAAATTTGGAGGCTGGGAAGGGTTGTTTCCATCTAGGGCAGCCCGGAGGGCCTATGGGATCTGCTGGGAAGGGATGGTGGTTCAAGGGAGGAAAGGCGAGCAGGGAGGGAGGCAGCACTCCCGGGTGAGGTTTCAGGAAAGCTGAGCAATAAACAGTGTTTGAGGGTTTGGGAAAAAGAGAAGTGATCATTAGGACTATAAAACGCGATGCCTACTAACAGCTGCTAGCTCAAGTGCTCTGCAGAGAGCTGTGGTGGTTATTTTCCCCCTCTGTTTTTTAATTTATCATACCAGGAGCAGGAAGGCAATGCAAAATAAAAAGGAGCAGGTTTTGATTGTGCCACACAGTAAAGTGGAAAAATGAGTTAACTGGGACTCCAGTTTAAGACCCATCTGAACCAAACCCAAGAGGAGCCTGGCTCCAGGTCTGGCAGAGCTGTCGGGGCGACCTGCAGTAGGGGAGTGGAGTGAGTTCTGCTCAACAGCCTCTAACTAGGAAGATTGATGGTAAAAAGGGAATTTTTTTGTAGACTTTAGGGTGACTATGGTGTTTTGAATGTACCTTAAGTGTCTGAAGTTCATCTGTGATGGGCAGAGTCCTGTATCCTGGCCTTACAAAAAACTGCTGGGGTGCATACAAGATTAATGGTGCTGGTGTCAGAGATATTATCTAGGTGAAGAAAAATTAGCAGATCAAATACTAAAATCTTTCAGAAAGGTTGGTAGAAAAACTTCCTGTATTTTTTTCTTTCTCTGAGGACTGAATTAGTCGAGATGCCTGGGAAATAAAACTGAGTCACAGTGTTTACTCTCTGTGAAAGCTAATGCTCTCTTTTCCCCTCCCTGAGGTTATGCTCTTGCAAAGGCCAGTGCGTGAGCACTGCTGGCTCCTTTGACACCTCGTGGTCCCAAGCATGGGAATGTGCCTGCGGGAATGGCCAGAGGAGATGGGGATTTTCTCCCCTCCCATTGTTCTGCACCCAGGGCAGCTGTGTGGGGAATGATGCGTGGAGAGACAAACTGCTGGCTGTGATGGCTCTGGTTAGTTTTGGAGTAACGTGCTTCGTTTATTGATTTTGCTGTAGAAAGGGTCTGCGTATTCCAGAAAGTTAGAGGCACTTGTACATGGCACTGGGAAACCAGCTGTGCTCTGGGACAGGCTTCCAGCAGGCCAGCACAGCAGGGTCACCCTCTCCACACTCTAACTAAAACCCTGCTCAGACATCAAAAATTATTTTTGAAGTTGATAGGCCCCGGCAACAGCTGGAGAGTTGTGCTAAATTAATGCTCAAAATAAGAGGTGGCATCAGAACTGGGCACAAAATAGGGATTTTTAGAAGGACTTCGTTGTAAGAGAAGTTATACAATTTCCATGAATGAAGTCAGAACAAGGGCATGGTGCCCTGGAAAGGGCTGGAAGATTTGCAGAGCTCTGGCTCCCAAAAAATTCTGGATTCACTGGTACTGGAGAGAAACAGGGTGCTCTGCATCAGGGCCTTCCCACCACCATAAGTATTTGTACTTTTTGCCTGTGCTCTCCTCTCAGCAGTCTTCCCTTGTCCCCATCTTGAATTGGTACCAACCTGCAGCACATTGTACCCTCTCGTGTGTTGTGCAGCGTTACTTTAGTCTATGGAGACATTCAAAGGATCAAAACATCACGTTTTTCCTGAATTCTCCCTAAAATAATATTATCCCTTTTTCTTTGACACGCTAGCTTGCAGGGATGCCAAATCCTAAGCAGTGTTTGTGGGTGAGGCAGGTATTCCCCAGAGGTTTGCATTTTTAGTATTGCTCCTGTTCTGGGCACCCAAACACAGAAAATCAGAACACATTATGCAACCAGTGACCTTGATCAGGTTCAAAATTATCTTAAATGTTAAACAGTAGCAAGCATGACTTTTATTGTGGGAAGTATTTTATCTGGCATTCAGGCACGGTTGCTGTAGTCTGGGATCCACGTTTGACTTTTTTATGCTTCAGGTTTTTCCAGTTAATTTATCGAAATGACATACAGCTCTGGGGGCAGCTCTGTGGTGTATGATTGACTAAATAATACTCTGAATTTCTGAAAGGCTTTTAAAGTTCACTGCTTTCACACCAGGTGTATTTGTTGTTCTAATGCAGGTCACTTCCTCTCGTAGCCGTGCCATCCTCCAAGCAGAGCCTAGCAGAAACAGTTTCTAATGACATAAATTGGATTTCAGGGTTGAACAGCGATGTCTGAAAGGGATTTTTCTCATCCAAATGCTATTGAGCCAGTTTCTTTGTTTCTTTTTGACACACACATCTGTTTTCAGATGTGATTAACAGATTAAATGGTGAATTTTGGTAAGAGGTTTGGAGGCAGCCATCATTTTGTGGAGTGGCTGCAGGCATCGTAATATCCTTCGCACTTGATTTGAAATTCACTCATTGCTTTCAGTAGAGAACGAAATAACTTTTTAGACCTATTAAGTATTAGTCATTGCACAGTAATTTTAATTATTGTCAGTTCCTGGCTACTGGTGAAAGAACATGAAATTCGAGTGTCCCATTGTAAATGTGTTTGTATTTCTGAACAGCGCTGAAGAGGAAGGGTTGAAGAGGAGATGTAGCCTGGGCAGTGCTGATTACGGCAGCAAAGTGAGGACGCTGACATTGTTTCAGGATGGGGCTCATTTCTGTTTCTTCCCAGGGAACGTTGGCATTTCTAGTTAATTAAGCTCCAAAATAAAATTTTAGGCAGAAATTCCGGTTTTTGACAAGTTATTTGTCTTTTCACCTGGGAAAAGACAGGTTTCCTATTGTATTAGGGAATTTGACAGGAGTGTATTCTCCTTCTCCAGTCATCCATAGTTGTTGCTGCACTTCACTAGGTGATGATATAGTTGTATGCAGGGATTTCTTCCTTCCAAAACCTGTTTTCTAATCATCTTCTAGCAGCACACCTCAAAAGAGAGTGGTTATCTCAGGAATGTGCCAAGGCTTAGGTAAGGACTGAAGGGAATAACAAAGAGAAGAGACATCTCAGGAACAAAAGAAGAGGTATTTCAGGAACAAAGTAGATTAGGTTGGGAGAAGAAAGTGGAGAACAGTTTCAATGATGTGGAGAGGAAGTGGAGTTGCCTAAGCCACAGTTTCCTTTTTTCTCTAAAGTAGAATTCACAGTCTGGTTTAGCTCACGTTGCGTGTTCCGTGATCTATTAGCAAACAGCAAGCACTGGCTGTGTACCTTCGAAGGTCGACACAACTTGATGACTGGGTGAACAGCTGTGTTACTGTAACAATTTCTATTTTAGAAAAGCTAATGAAGCATTTGTGAAGGCTTGAGAACAAGGTTGAGAGGAGAAGTTCATGCCAGCGGTGCACTGAACAATAAAGGAGCTTGGGATGTGGAGCCTGGGGTATAGGGACACGCTGCTTTCAAACAGAGACAAAAGGAGGTGCTGAGAGTGCTTGGTACGTGATTGTTTCAGTTTGGAGGTCCGTGATGATGTACAAGGCAACTTGGAAGTGAGAGGAGTTGGTGTGATATCATCTCTGCCTGAGTGAGTGCGCCTGGGGTTTTGTACCCTCAGCACACGTACAGAGCCAGAATTGCTATCGCTTGCAAATATGCTTACTGTAAGCAACAGAAAAATACAAGCTCAGAAAGAATTGTGGGAGTAGCTTTTGAAGACAGCGCGTGACGCTTGAAGCTGGCTCCAGCTGACATTAATAGGAGGGGTGTAGTAATTCTTTTCATCCCTTCCCCTAATTGCAGATTCTTTTTGAGATGTCTTGATGAAGATTTTTGCAAATCTCCCGAGGGTGACGTCTGCTCCTGGTAGGAGGCTCAAAAATTGTAGGTTTTCTTTACTGCCACTGTGCACTCTGTGGAGTCTGCTGAATCTTCCTTGCTTAGTCAAAAATGGGAAGTTTTAGTTCAGTGACGAGAGCGAGTGCGAGACTGGCAATGTAATTGAAGGAACCGTACGTTGCACCAATTACGCAAATGTCTCTGACCGCTTTCAAGCAAACTTTTCTATGTTTGTGCCTATTGTAAGTCTAAAAGTCAGTGCCCTGTGACGTGCTCTGCTTTGGCTCCTTTGGCATTTGCACTCTCTGCAACTGCTGTAGTAGATTAGATCGTATGCAACTCAACCAGGGAGTGGGGCTAATCTGACAATAAATGTGTATTTTAAGTGCAGCTGTTGCATTGCATTAATGTTGTTTATCTTGTGATGGTAGCCATGCATTGGCACATGACATGAGTGATAGTAATGATGTGGAAAAGGCCCTTTTTAAGGCCCCTTTCTGAGGGGACATGGTGGTGCAACGTCGAATGTGGTATAATTAGAGCAGTGTCTGGTCTGCTGATAAAATAAAGGCAGCTAATTGCCAACACTTTCTTAGTCTCTCTCACTCATCAAAGACTTTGCTCAGCTTGGTAAATGTATCCCTTTCAGGATAAGGTAACTCATGTGAAAGCATTTGCGAGATTAATTTTCACTTTCTCTCAGGAGAATTGGGGGAGTTAAAACAACCATGTACATTCCCATTATTTTTTTGGGCATATTTGCCCACTGGGGCTGTTTTTAAGATGCAGAAGCAGTAGGTAACGTAATTGTATAAACAGAAAACCTTCAGACTGTCAAAATACAGATGCAGAAGTGGCATGACTGAGGGAGGAGAGTGAGACAAGCCGAGGCTTTGGGGACTCAAGGGGCCGGTGTTGTGCATCATTCACATGGAGACGAGCTCGGCACAAACAGGCACGGGCACACGGAGCGGGACAGGCGGCTGCTCACGCTCGACCGAGGCTGGGAGATGTGTTGGCAGAGGGGGGTAGTGATGCTGGGATCAGCAATGACCGCCTCCCATCGACACACCCTATGGGCAGGTTTGGCCTCTGGTTTTCCAGGGAAAGGGATGCACGACACACCGCCGCGGAAAAGCTGCCAAGCCGCGGCCGTGACAGGTGCGGGTGAGGAGGCCGAGTGAAAGAAGGCTCTGTTTGTGATGAAACAAACCATGCAGCGTGGCGAACAAAGCCAGCCTCTTCCCACGTACAAGGCCTGTTAGGAACTTTTCAGCTATCATTTATTTAGACAGGAAGTATATTCTCCTTCTACAGTAATTTATTGGCTGATTTATAAAGGTTGTTAGTTTAAATTTTTTGGGGTGGGGGGATGAAAAATGGAGACGAACAAGCAGCTAACTGAAAAGGCAGCCCTTCTTGCTTGAGCCATGGTCCATGCCACTGTCCAAACAGGAGTGTTAGTAAAACAGTCAGTTATTTCAGTTGGTTTTCTTTCAGCTTGTTGGAAGCTACATGGTTCCTGTGCCACTCCACACACACTGATAAGATTCCTGAATTCTCTGCTAGTTAAATAAAAATTTTGAAGTTGGTTAATGTTTTAATAGGGAGGATTTGTAAGCTTGGGTTTGGAATCTGCTTAGAGGCAGAATTTAGTAGGCTAAAGAAATAATTAATATATCTGCATGTTTCCCGCTATGTGGAACTCCATGAGTTTGTGAAGTCCATTTCTATGGAAATAACCTGGCATTGTTAGCATCTTCCTCAAAGATTAATGCCAAGGTTCTGCTATTTATTAGATATTTTTCTTTTATTTAAAGAAAGAGAAGATTATAGGATTTTTGCCAGCCTGTATCACATTTAAGTCTGTTAAATCCCCTGTATCTCTCCAAGGCAGAATACGAGAGGCTTGGAGGAAAGTGTTAAACCTGTGAAGCTGACATAAAAGATAATATGGCCATAGGCTTCACCCTGAAGCTTTAATAGTGAGAGACTGCCTTTCCCACCAAGGTTTACAGTTTAATATCACTCCCGAGACGTGTTGTCATTAACCATGACTTTGGAACTAAATCCTGTGTCTTGTTCTATCTTAGGGACACTTTGAGGGCTTACAGTGTTTATAGTCTGGAAACCAGAAGTTTCATGGCATCACCAAGACTGCAGTTATTTCAGTGCATTAATTCTCATGCACTGTCAGCTGCAGTGAGATGAGGGGGCCAGACCTCCTTCTCTTGTGTTGCTACTCTGTGAAACACCAGAAAAACTGAATAGAGGCTGCTCAGGATTGCTAAACTTGGGGAAAATTATACTACTTCCAGTATACATTACTTAATTTGTTTCTGGGGCATGCAGAGTTTTTTTCAGTTCTCCCTATTGTGTAATGGTGCCTTAAAATTTGATGTTGACTGCTTGGGTTGTCCTTCCTTCATATATTCATCCTGAGGGCCTGTGTTCATTTTACCCATTGCAGGCTCTGCTGACCTACTGAATTCATCAAAGAAAATAGGGAGAGTCATAGACTATTACTGAGTGGTATGTTCTGTGTCTGTAAAGCCCCCATTACAAACCTCCCCTCCCTGATTAATCTCTTTGAGTGCAAGAAGAATAAGAGCAAGGATCATGTCATTTAGGAGGGGAAACCAGTTTTGGAATTGTGAAGAAAACTCGCTAGGAGTAACGGAGGGGCAGAAGTTTAACTGCCTTGAAAGCAGGGCTTAGTCTTCAGCCCACTGTGGTTCAGGGACTTGGAGAGGCAGCAGCCTCGGGTGATGGCACCCCTCACTCTTCCTCTCCCCTGGAGGATCTGTGCTTCTCTGTGCATGTTGTGTTCTGTGCTTCTGGGTCTAAGGAAAAACTGAAGTTCAATTTGCCCTTTGAGTCCCAACATAACTGAATAGGAGAGGTTGAAAAACAAGCCCTGGGTAGAGCTGAATGAAATTTTTATGTGGGATGTGGCGTTCTGCAGTGTTTAGTTACAATAACAGGCTGGAAAATAAAAATAACCAACTTGTGTAAGCTAGCACCTGTGACAACTATAATTTTGCTCTGGTCATGAGATGATCACCATGTAAGAGGCCTTAACTCCAGTTTCTAATTTTGTAATTCCTAAGCAATTGTAGCTGTCAAGTGAGCTCACTGCAAGCTATTGTATAAACCCTTGTAACATGGCTGGCAAAGAAAGTGCCGATGGATGCTGGAAGCGTAAAGGATGTTTAACTGTGGCATCTCATATTTGTATCTGCCTCAAACCTCTTATTAACCTTCCCATAATGGATTGTCTGCTCTTCTTACTCAGGATTGCACTTAGGCTTGTGCTTAGCTTTGAGTGGATTTGCAAATCTCACTGAGCTGTGGTGGAATTAAATGTTGCTTAGCTGCTGTGCTCATCTGAGACCTTGATTCGATGGCCACTCTTTTCGACCCACAAGTTTTTTTTTCATGGTCAGCTGTCATGATGTTATGTCTTTGATTCTCATCTGCAACAATACGGGTCTACCAGACTTGTTCCAGGTGGGCCTTCATCTTTCTCATCTCATATAGTCTGTAGTCTTTCAAGAGGTTATGCTTAGTCTTGGGTCTTACTGATGCCAGTGAGGAGCTCTCAGTGTACCCATGGAAGGCTTTTGAGCACAAACTTTTGCTTTTGGCTGCCATCTGTGAAAATTTAAATATATATATTTATACACACATGCATAAATGATATGTACCCTTATTAATTTACGGATATTCATCTGTAAACATCTGTGTAAACATAAGCATGTATGTGTATGTACATATACAGCGTTGTTGCTGTTTGGTGAGCAGCATTTTTCGTTACATTTCTGAGGCAAGGACTAGAAACATCCACTTCACAGGTATCTACTTGAACAGAACTACCATACAGAGGCTATAAATTATATAGAAAGTGTTTGTTGTTAAACTGTGATAAACTTAGCTATAGGGAGGCAGCTGGCACTTTATTGCTGACGAGTTCCTTTGTGTTTCCCTAAAGCTCTAGCCACACAATGGCACGTTTATAACTTTTAAAAAATTCAACGTGGAGTAGAAAGAGCCATGTTGGATTTGAGATGTGAGGCGCTCCAGTGGGATTGCTTCAGAGTCGTACAGCTGGTTATGCATCTTGTGAAAGCCTTTTTTTCTCCTTTCATTCTGCGTTTGGATGAGTTGATTTCCTTGGGAGAGGGTGGTGTGACTGATTCCTGCAGTGCATGTCAGCACCTTTAAGAAAAATGGATAAGCCTGCAAGTGGAGATGCCCATTCAGAAACCGATGGTGGTTCCCTTTCGTGGACCAGTGGTGACTGTGGCTGTTTACACTCGATAGTTGCTGGACTTTGCCACTGCTGCAAGCCTTCTGCAAAGTCTCCCACTGGAGTTTGGGACTGCTCACATAAATATGCAGATACATCCTTCAGCCCAGAAATTTAGCAGAAGAATCTGCTTAGTGTCTAATTACATCCAGCTCGATATTGAGCTAATTATGCTTTATTTGAATTCATATATTTAAAGTCAGTGTATTTTCTCTTTGGAGTTTCAGGGTTTTTTTTGCAGTG
The DNA here is from genome assembly GCF_003031625.1 of Empidonax traillii. NCBI lineage: Eukaryota > Metazoa > Chordata > Aves > Passeriformes > Tyrannidae > Empidonax > Empidonax traillii. The sequence continues at coordinate 1,481,291 of NW_020955477.1, forward strand.
TTCACGTATGACTATCTGAGAGAAGGCCTTGGTTTTGGCTCGTAAAAAGAAAGAAAAACCCATATTTCCAGAGGCATCTAAGTATCTCAATAATTCTAGTGTGAGCTAGCATGTCTAGTATTGTTACAGGCAGAGGAGCAAGACACAAGCCAATTAGTTGCCCAGGCTGTGAAAGCAGTGTTGGGTGAGCTGGGAACTGGTCCTGCTCCCCCTGAGACACAAACTGATGTTGTCACTATGCTTATATTTCTCTTTCCCTCAGAACTGTGGCACAACAGTGTGAGCTGGATGTTTTCCAGGAAAATAATCAGAAGTGAAATGGCTTTATAACATTATGATTTAAAATACCATCAGTAGGTTAGAGCTGATGTGCCTGTGTTAGAACTGCATCGTCTTGAGCTGCCTGTAGATGTGAGAAAGATGCCATTCTCCTCTAACTGTGTCGTAGCTGTCTCATCTCTGGCCTTTGATCCTTCTTGTGTTTCTGCCATAGTGATACATGCTTTGGACTTGCCATGCTACTCTGATTTTTTTTCCTTCTCTGTTAGGTGGAGAATTGGCTAGCACAAAATACATACTTGGTGAAAGCCTCCTGGAGGTGGATTGAGGAAACAGCAGTGTTTTCACGTAGAGATACAAGAGGCTCATGCAAGGAAGAGGCAGCACATTGGTTGTGGTAGTCATGTGTGTCTGAAACCCACTCAGAAATGAATATTTAATGGTACATTTCAGTATGCTGTTAGCAAAGGCTTGGAAAATGCTGTTTATTCCGACTTCTGTGCACACGTCCTATGGGCTTGCTAATGCAAGTCTTTGAAGGCAGATAAGAGGCCAGCACTGGTGTCTGTAAAGCACTGTGTGTCAGTGGGGTTTGCCTGGTATTTTTGCAGTGTGTTCTGGGCCTAGAAATTCAAATGAGAGCAGGGCTGAGCAGACAGACTGTTCTGACTTATCCTGAGTAGTCGATGGGATGCATTTTCCGTGCCACGTTCCCTTTTGCAGCCAGTTCAGCTTCCTTGAGGACAGAAAAGGTGGAAGAATAGTGGTCTTGTCACACAGGTGATGGCCTTTTAGGAGGATGAGTGTTCAGGCACACCTGCAGCCTGGCCTCAGCTGTGGGTAATTCCTGTGATTGCTGGGTGGGGCCGGAGAGCACTTAGCTCAGCCTGGTTAGATGAGGGGCTCTTAGCCCTCAGGTGGGGAGCAGAGAAGGAGATGTCTCCTAAAAGCATGGCAAGATTTTAATATTTTGTTCGTTACTGTGAAGCTGGAAAACAGGGAAGGGTGAAATGGGAAGTGGACTTGCGTGGATTGTAGCTAAGTCCTGGCAACTATGGAGCAAAGATCTCTATGGGCAAGTGGGAGATGGTTGTAAACCTGAGGAAGAGTTTGTTTCTTTTGTAACTTGGACTGTTGTGGACTGTATGTGTTTCATTATATGGCTGCAGTAAACTCACCTGTGTTCTGGAGTGTAAACCATGGCTAATGAAAACGGGGCCAGTGGTAATAATGAAAGCAAAACTTGAGAATTTCTGTTACTGATCTCTAGCTTTGCCATCTATCAGCAATTGCACAGAAAACAAACCCCAGCAAATGAAACCAACTTGCACTCAAAGTGCACGTTTGCAGTGGAATAACTTCGTGAGTGGGCTTTCCTCTCCTTCTGGACTTGTCAGCACTCAGTTTGAAGTCTCAAAGCTCAAGTAAATTTTTTTTTCTTCAGTAAGGAGTGGCAATGCAGTAACCTTCAAAACATGTGAGTAACACCAGCTCTCTGTCAGAAAGCTGTATAGCTGAAACGGCTTGGCCAGACTACCCAGAATGCAGACAAAATGTGCTTGGTCACAACTCAGGTTTTATGGGTGTGTAAAAAGAACGGAGCGCTCTCTGATGGGTTTTAAAGGCTGATGGAATGAGTTACTGACAAGTTGTCTTGATACTTCTAAGGCAAGTTTGGAAAGTGTCTCCTGAAGGGGTGAGTGTCCTGGTTTCAGCAGGGATGGAGTTCATCATTTCAGTGGCTGATATAGTGCTGTGTTTTTCTATTTTCTCCCCCTAGTTCTGTCTCCCATCCCACTGTGGGGGGCAGTGAGTGAGCTGTTGGGTGGTGTTTAGCTACATGCTGGGTTAAGCTGGATCAATGGGTCTGTGCTGAAGGGCGTTTGTGTCTTGACCAGCTGTGAATGAACATGTGCTCGTCTGTGAAAGGGGAAGTGTGATGTAGGAAAGGTTATCCTGAAGGCATGTTTAAGGAGAATGAGCTAGGTTTTGGCTAGTGAATTGAGGGTTTCCATTTTATGAGACCACGTTGCCTTCTTCTTTGAACAAAATTGGGCTTATGGTGGTATAAGTGTGTTTATATTTGGAAAAATCTGGTATGTCACCTGATGGGGAGCAGAAGGCTGTGCAGTTTACTCTCAATTCTTGAAAAACTGTTGTATCATGTAATCTCTTCTGTAAAATTTATTATGCCTTGCCTTAGAGTGCTAGGTTGCTGCTTTTGCTCTTGCTGTGGAAGGACAGTTTTGGGATTCCTGGCATGTTAAGAAATTCTTATTGCCAACCTGAGTCTTCTCTACCTACATTAATCTTGCTCCGGTGCCAGCATTGTATTCAACAAGTTCAGTTTGGGGTTTTTTGTTTGTTTATTTTGTGAAAATTTATTCCGTCTCCTTGGTAACATATATGTAGGAAACAACTAAATGACCTCTTAATCACTATATTTAAATCTGAATAAGCTGAGTTCATGAGTCTACCCCTTGAATTGGGCTCAGTGGTTACTCTGCCCACCTTTCTCTCAGTCTGTTTCTGTTTGAAACCCCTTGCATGAAGCAATTTCCTGTGGCTTTCTCACAAGGCACTAACACAGCTCTTTCTCCACCTCTGGAGAGACCCTGCTTGCAACACCACCTGCCTGCCTCATAGTATTTTCATGGAAAAATCACCAAACCAACCCCAAACCAACAAAAACCAACCAACCAAAAAAAACCCCAACCAACCATACATTTCCCTGCTCTCCCCCCCCCCCCCCCCAAAAAAAAAGAAAAGAAAACCCAACCCAAAACAAAAACCAACACCCAACTCAAACAATCACTGATTCTTCCTTGCAATTGTGTCTTCGGTGTGTTCCAATCAGTTTCTCTTTTCCTGGGTTGTTTTCTTCCTTTTTTTTTTTTTTTTTTTGGGGTGCCACAGATGTATTTTTCCTGTGTAAAATAAGAACCTGCAGGTCTTGAATTGTCCGTGTTGCCTTTCTGCTGTTACAGCTTTGTTTTCTGTGGGTGAACTTCAGAATCATCCCCAATGACTTCTCTAGTTTTTGTACCACTTGAGGTGTACTTCCTGCATAGATTCTGCCAGCTATTTAATTAGTGCCCATCCTTATAGATCCTGTATCTTTTCATGTTTGCTATAATGCTCAAATATTTTCTCAATACTATAATCTTTTTTCCCCTGTACTGCTTGCTAGTGGTCAGGGAGAAATTGAACAAAATCCTCAAATCTGTTTCCCTTAAAAAATGTCCTGTTTTGCTTTCTGAAGAATCACAAACTTCTTGGGTTTAAACTCTGTTTTTCTTGCTCTCCTGCTCCACCATTTAAGCTAATCTCTGTGCTATAGCAGAGCTCAAAGGCAGGAGGGTGCCTTCCCCTATTAGAGCTGCTCCAATCTCAATGTAGAGCCACCACCTGAAGACACCAGCAGTCTTCAATAGCAGAATAGCCAACCATGCAGGAACATGCTGATGTTCATCCACACCAAAAGAGTACAGAATGGGAAAGGAACAAGTCCCAAGGAAGCTCCCTTTGTGATGTTGTTGTTGTTGTTCTAGGCTTTTTAACTTCTCAGCAGGGATACTGGCTTTTTGCTGCATTCCTTCCTGAAAACCAGCAAACCCACAGAGGTAGTTTGGTTTTCTGGTTGAGAGGGAGGAGGCCCTACAAATCTTGCAGATACCATCCTCAAAAGACATATGTAACTCCATGTCTGAGTTGATTTCAAAGTGTCTCCCATAATCCGGATAATAATCTACTATTTACAATTAGATGTCGTTCCAATTTCTTGAATGCTCAAGCAGTCATTTTCTTTGGTAATTGAGTTCCCTTTAGAATTCCCCTATTCTGATCTCCTGCTCAGAAAACTAAGCATATTAATTTGAAAAGCTGCATCAATGCCTGGCCAGGGTAATGGCAGCAGAATAATTGCAAGGAAATCTCTTACAACAGATTTATTTTTATCTAATAAAGCCTTCCCTGATGGTTACACTGCATGCTGTGAATACGATACAAATGCTGAAGTCCGCATGTGTGTGGTTGCATGTGCAATTTAGTTGGATTTTAGCATTCCAAGATGTCTTTTTTGTATTTTTATAAGTGTTTAAAGACCAATTTTTTAAGTGGTTAGCATTCTGTCTCTCTTTTTATGATGAATTTAGGGAAAAGCAATTGTGCTGAGAGAAGAGGTACCTTCTGCCTGCAGGATTATGCACATACAGAATGTCTTTATGCATACTGGATTAAATTAATGTTCCAGTCTCTAAATGGAGATGAGTTTGTGTTCTACTGGATGTAGAGCAAACAATAAGGGACCAGAGGCCTTTACAAAGAACTTGTAGCTCACAAGACAATAAAGGAGAGGAAAAAACACAGGTATAGAGGGGTGAAGCTACCCCCAGTGTCATGCAGCTGGTGGTAGAGCCTCAGCCATCCAGGTCGAGGTTGTGGGTGTTGATAGCAGTGAGTATAAACCTTGATCCATCATGTCAGCAACCATGTCTGGTTTATTACCTAGTTGGACTAGGTAATGTAGTTCAAGTTCAGCAGTTTAGAATGATATCAAATACCCTTTTTTCTTCCTGGGGGTTGCCCGTGAGGAATATCTGTGTATATTCAGTCCAAGTAGCAGATGCCATTATTATGTGAGATATGTCTAGAGAACTGTCTTCAGATCTTGAGTTCTACTTTATTAATTAGTACTGTTGAGCTTGAATGAGGGGCCTGCTATGTTTCACGTTGATGGAGAACTCTCCCTATTTAACTAGATTTTATTTTTACTGTTCCTCTGTTGTTTCACCTACTGGAGTATTTTGTATTGGATGCTTTAAAAAGATGTGAAGAAGCTTAATAAGCAGCTGGGTCCCTGATATATATGGAGTTTGTGCTTGTCTTACATTTCTAGATAGGACTTTTGTTTTCACTCATCACAAGGTCAAGTGACATAATCATGTGTTTTCAGAAGAACTGTGTGGCCAACTTTCATGGAAGTTGACTGGAGTATGTAAATCTGTACCTCTTGAGATCCCAAATGCAATTTGGGCCTGTTTTCCTTTCATGTGTATTTGGTAGTTTGATGGACTTAATGAGACCTAAGGATATGATAGAAGGCAAATTACTTGAATCAGCATAAGAGAGGAAAACATGAGAAATGTGGCTCACAGTGGAACCAAAGTACTCTAGGGATGCAGAGCTAGTTATGAATGAAAGATCATTCCTTTTCAGATTTGCTGCATACCCCCATTTTCTATAAAAACATAGATTAATGCCTCTGTAAATATGCATTATGTGCCAACAGTTGTGGAACACAGTGGTGTTAGCTTTTTGGTATTTACAAGTAGTTGCTGTAGAGGTTTTGCACAGTAATCCTACAGCGGCAGCATTTCATGCAGAACTTTTACATCACGGCAATGTATCACAATGAATGATGTTTCAGATTGTATCACAATGAGTGATGTTTCAGATGTCAGATTTTCAAAGGAAAACTGGAAATGCAAAGCCTTGTTCAGAACCACTGATTTCCTCTGCCACTAATACTGATCAGCTGAAACTATTTCAGAAAAGAATTTTATTTTCCCAGTGAAAATTTTAAGCAACGCCAAAGGTGGATCTTCCTTGTCGTTCTCCCTGTCACCTAGAGCATGGACAAGGAGATCCTTGGACGGACCAGAGGTCTGAAGCATGGAATATTTCAGTTGGAAGGGACTTAGAATGATCATCTAATCTGACTGCCCGATCACTTCAGGGCTGACCAAAAGTTAAACCCTGGAATTAAGGGCATTGGCATTTCTCAGTGGAAAATGTTGTCTGTAATTCCTAGGATGGAGGAGGTAGGATTTGGGTCCCTGCTTCTGGAGTCTGTGCATAAGGAATAACTGTGCTTTCTCCTCTAACTCAGAACAGCTTTCTTTCAATGTCTCGGTGCTTGCCTTTGTCCTGTGGTGACACTTTGCTCGTACAGTGATGTGAATTCATCTTGAGCGATGTTTGTAGTGACATAGAGACTTGTGTGTGCTTGCTGATAATGTGGGGGTTTGTACAGCAATAAAGCAAATGGGGACGTCAAACTGAGTAGCTGAAAAGGGTTGATTTCCCACCAAAATGCTGGAATAGGAGATCTTTCGAACTGAGTTACTAACTCAGGTACAAATTTGACCACATGCAATGGCAAAAACACGTCTCTGTGCCTAATGGAGCACCCCCTCTAGGTACTACACTGTACTCAGGCGCATCAGGGCCAGAGGCTTAAACCAAGAGACAAATAATCTTTGTAGTATATGAATAAATAAACCCAAGGAAAATAGAGTGTATGCACCTAGCCACAACTTTGCTATCACATTTCTCCTTGCTGGGTTGGCTTAATGTGATGTAATGATAAGAGGCTGAATATTAAGGCACTTTTTTTCTGCTTCCATCAGCGAAGTCACTTTCAGTTTGGGCATTGCTTCTCTCCCACCAATCATCAACGTCCTTGGCAAAAGCACATCTATTATATATACAGAAACCAACCCATCCTTGGCATATTTAGTTTCTGTTTCCTGCCTCGCTTTATTGCATGGTAGGACAAGCTACCTGTGTCTGTGCAGGTATGTGTATAGATGTGGAATCATAAATATTTACTCAATATTGAAGGTGGCATTTTATGTAAAGCAGAGGGTAAGCTGCAGAAGCCAAGCTGCTGGGTTTTTTTGCCTAGCGTGTTTTTTTGCTGGTGTGTTTTCCCTGGTTCTTGCTGTCAGAAGTGCTGCTGTTTTTCTTGATACGATCCACACCTCTCTCCTGTTGGTATATATGATCTCTTGCTACCAATATTTGCCATGCAGTTTATTTTAGTGGAATCTTTATTCTGTTGGGCAGCAGCATCGCCTGCCTAGCAGAAGGCTTTGAAGGTGATGGTGATCTTGAGGTCTCCCCTGTTTCCTTGTGCCCTTTTCTCCTTGCCAGCCCAGGCTGGGAAGGGGCATTGTGCTGAAACCCCCCGGGGACCTCTCCCTCCGACAGAGTGAGACATCTGAGGCAGCTGGCTCTGCTCCTTCCCTGCAGTCGCCTTCCTCTTTCAACAGGAGACATCTGGGTTGCTTGGCTGCTCTCCTCTGCACCAGCTGCCTACTTGACCCTGCACTGCCAACCCCCTCCCCACAGCAGCATCCCCCAGCTCCCCTCCCCTTGCCCACTAATTCTCTATGAATTAACGTTTTGGATAGTTTAATTCTGTTTCTGTGTGAATTGTAATAACGTGCACACACCTGTGCAGTGTGCATCTGTTGGTATGTGTGCTTTTGACTGACTGGTGCGTTAGCAATTTCAGATTGGTAGTTGTAGTCTTGAAACCCATGTGTGGAGTTCTCCCAGTGTAGCCCTCATGTTGGAATTGGAGTTGGCACCCTATTTGGGGAAACTGCCTTTGATTTTATGTGGGGGACTCCTGTGGCTCTGTCCCCAAATTAGTGGAGAAATAAAAGGTTTGCCCATTTTGGAATTGTAGACTTAGAGGTGACGATAGGTTAAGAAAAATTTACATTCCTTTCATCCTCTCTCTGATGTATTGGCCCCTAGAGAGTAGATGAACTGTGTCCTTAGGGCTGGCAGGATCTCTCTTCAAAAGTAAAACCCTTTTGTCTTGTTCTTAGAAACTAGACAAAGTATGCCATGTAGGAAGGGGCGTGACTGAGGTGGGGGTGGGGAAAGAACAAGTGTGCTGAAATAAAGACACTAACAAGATCCATTAGGGCAGCTAAGAATTCCTTGATGTCCTCTGTGGTTGTGTCTGACCTCTGCATAAAACACTTGAACTTAAAATGGACTCTGGAGTTCAGTTGGCATTTGCTTTGTTGTTTGGGTTTTTTCTTTCTAATTTTTTTGTTTTTTTTAAACACACCGACATGTTTTTTATAGCAAACACCAGAAACTGAGTATGTACCCTGCACTAACAGAATATATTTGTTAATATATTTTGGCACTCATACTGTGTCAAGTATTGAATATCTGCTTTCCACTCCACTGGCAAGTCCAAGGAAATGGCAGGACATTGGAGAAGCATTGATTTCTAACTCACATCATTAGAAGTGCATTATAGAGCTTGGCAAAAGGTTTGTCTTAATCCATCTTTTCACATCCTTTAGAGGAGAGAGATGAGTGCTGTCAAATCACCAAGTGCCTCTTCTGTTCAAAACTCCCGCATCTGATTGCAGGAGTGGCCGGGCAGAGCTGCTCTTCCAAACTCCTGTCAGTGATCAAAAGCAAATTGAGATGCTGTCCTTCCAACAGTCTGTTGACTTGGGTATCTGCTGGGGTGAAGGATGGCCATCGAGATGTATCTTCCCTTACTTCTTGTATGACAGGGAATGTCATCTTGCTCCCTAATGACAGGTAGATGTTGATTTAGCTGACTGTTCACTTTCCATGTTCTAGCAGTAAACACTAAGTGTGATGGAAAGAAATACAGCAGTAAAACTGAAGGACAGAGGTAGGATGGGGGTTGGAAGGAGGGGCTCATAACTCTTTAAAATTTGCTTGTTTTGCTCTGGCTAAACGGGGTTTAGTGGGATAAATTTTACAGGGCATAAATCCTGGGAGCTGTGCTTTTCCTCACGGTGCTGCCTGGAGTGAAGTGTGCAAACTTAACCCTATTCAGTTTTCTGAGGCAACTCGTGGGGGGTTTAAAATCAGGTTATCTTCAGATTTGTTCCTTTTTGTTTGTTAGGAGTTTTTTTTTCACTTCCAGTCTTGTGTTTTACAGCTGTTCCTTAGAGGTCTGGTGCTTCCAGTTATGTCTTACTTGATATGTAACTGTGTTTTAATTTTTTTTTTTCCAGTTTGAAGAGGTATAATACATCATTTCTGCCAATATTTGTCTACTTCACCTAAGACAACCTAGTGCTCATTTTAGAGTCCCTTTCTCATGCTGACAAGTACTTAAAATCCTGTATTAGCAAGACACTTAGCTGTCATGTTTCAAATGCTGACAACATAAATATGACCTGTATGTATATTATGTGTAGAAGCATACACTTAATGGATGTGTATGTGTGTAGGTCTGTGTAGGAAGAATGAAGTGATAATTAAAAAGAAGAAATCAAGAAACCAAATGTGTCTTGAAAGGGACCCCATTATAAAGAGAGAAAAAACTGTCTCTAATTACACCAAATAACAGGGTAACCTTAATTTTTAATGCTCCTTGACTCTGTAGGTCCTCATCAGTTGTAACTTGGAGATAATGCAAAGACACGGGGTTTTTGTCTCCATATATAAGGTTAGAGCTAGGAATTTCTGGAATGCCATAGTTAAAGAGAAGGCATATTGAATCTGTTGGTAGCTTGAAAAATAATAATGCCTGGAGCTATACAACCATCAACTTCCTCTTTCAAACTGAAAAGAAAAATATCCTGCTCCCCATTAGAGAGAGGCCAGGCTGGAATGCTGAATGAAAAATTACTTTTTGAGGAGTATTTTAAAAAATGGACTATTTGGGGTCTGAATTCGTTCCTGACACTTAAAAATTATCCTGTTTTTGTCAGGATGAACTCGTTGCTCAGTTCCTGTCCATCAGCTGACACTACGCACTCCAAGCAGGCAATTTCTTTCAGCGCTTTATTGACAAACCACTTTTATCCAAATGCCAGCGGCAGTGTGGGTGCAATTCTGAGCAAGAGTGATGGGAAACCTGCTCACAGCCACTGGGGACTCCGAGGTGAATTGACTGCAAAGCTTTTCTTTGCATGAGTGAGAGCTACCATGCAGCTTGTGTGCACTGAGTAGGAGAAATCTAATGATAAAACAGCGGGAAGTGGGAGTCGGAGTAAGTATTTGCTTGCTGCAAATACACAGTTGTTGACTCAGGTGAAAGGGCAGCTTTAAGGGTCCTGGATGTTTGTCACAGCACAAGGCCAGCCAGCTGATTTCCATCCAGAGAGGTGGTGTTGGTACCCGAGTCATGTTTTCCTCGGTAGTGAGCTGTGCTGAAGGTTCTTGGAAGTGCAGTGGTTTCCTGAGCAAGGCTGTGAGTGCAGTGTTTGTCAAGCGTTTTTGCTTATTGAAAAAACTGTCATGACAGTCAAAATAGGGATTCAAGACCAGAACAAGAGAAGTTGGGTACTACAATATACATAGAGCCCTCAGGGAACCTTCTGTCTCTTGTAGAAGCTTAAGTCCAGCTGGTCTGTGCATGTTCGGAGTTGATGCAGTTTGCTGACTTGTGTACACAACTGGCACTATGCTAGCAGGGTTAAATGCTGTTTTCTAGTGCTGGAGCTTGATTTGAATTTAGGATGCAGAGCTGAGATCAGCTTGGGCAGAGGCTCCCTGCTCTTGTGCAGGCTGCAGGTTGGAGAAGGCTTGGGATTGGTCTCTTGTATATGAAGGTTGCACCTTGCAAGATTGGGCTGTAAAAGCACCACGTAGCATGGATAAGCCTTTTCTTCTCTTGGTCATGTGGAGAAATGGCATTTGGATTGGTCTTATGCTGCCCCAGGATCTATTTAAATGTTCTTGACTGTTGAATAATTACAGCTTCAGTAGGGATGGATCATACAAAGTCTTTTCTTGTAATACCAGATCAGCTTTATCAGAGATGTGGAGTCATATATTTGCCCTGCAGTATTACATGTCTGGGTGTCTTTCCCTTCTAGAGGGTAGTTGTTTTTGTAAAGGCTTGCAAAAATATATCAAGGGGCATTTAAAAAAAAAAAAAAAAAAGTAGTGATTTTGGACACTGAAAATGTAAATCTTGTTATTAATCTCAAAAGCTGTGAAACATAATCATCTCACAGAGAATTATTGCCTCTTAACAGCTCCATCTAAGACTGCATTATTAGCTGAATAGTCTCATTTTTGCTGGACATTTAACCTTATATACATGTAATTTATGGTGGATTGATTTAACAAGTTTTAAAACTTCCAGAGTAGAACAGGGATTGTGGTCCTGATCCTGACTGTGAACAAGCTTTATTCCTATTTGCTCTGTTTCTCTTGGCTTTGTGCCAGACTCTTTTGGGGCAGTTCACAGTACCTCCAGTGAGTGACTACCTGTAAAACCAGCAGTGTGCTTGGATAGAGCAGCAGAGTTGTGTGACTGTTGGCAAAGGGTGTAATTTTCTCTATGCTCCTCCCCTGCAGGCCCAGGGCATCAGAACTGGAGCTCATCTGAGTTATGCAGTTGCCCACAGACTGGGGTGGCCTTGATTGTTTTCGTTGTCCTTGAAATATTGTGGTTTTGTGCGCATCTGATTTTTTTGTTTTGTTTTGCTATTCTCCTTGGTGGAAGGCAGCTGCTTTTTGGTATGCAGGAAGAAATCAGGTGAACAGACAAGGAAAACCAGGGTGTAGTGGTGGGGGGTGGGGTGGAGATGAAGAAACATTCAGATGGAATCGCTCTGCTGTGTTCCCAGCAGCAGTACTGCTTTGCGTTGACTCCAACTACCATCTGAGGCCTGTTGCCACTAAGAAAGTAGTTCTTGTGGCAGTGGGTGCTTCAATATCTGGCCCATTCTTTTCCTGAAATGCCCATTTTCTCATTGGCATGCATGGCTGGGTCCTGTGACAGAGATGGAAGCCTGCAAGAACACCTCCAGCCATAAGTAACCCCTCAAAAACCTGTAAGAAATTAACTCAGATTTTGTATCTAACTTGGATCATTAATTAATTCTATCTCTGCCCCCATTACACAATTAGAAATATTGCCAGTGTCCAAATGTGCGATTACTACATCTGTTAGGAAAGGGAAGAAACAAAAGAATTAATGTTGATGATAATTTACACTGACGTACCAAGGATGGGGAAAGCACTCAGGGCACTGAAGACCTGGCTGAGGCTTTGAGCTGAACATTTGGAACGATCTAATGATTTGGACGTTGTTCTTTCGTCTTCTCCTGTTGTTTTTCTTTACCCTCTGCCACCCAGTGACCCAAAAGTCTTTTAAAGTACACTAGTATACTATTTACACATCAACACTGGACAATATTCCAGGACTTTACAAAGATTTGGTTAGCAGAGAAGTCTTTTAAATAGAAATACAAATCTGTAACTTTTTTTTTTTTAAATCATATTTGGTTTTTTGATTAGCTTTTTGAAGGACCTCAGGAGGTCCTGCATATAACATGCTGTGTTTCTGTCACTGTGCCTGTTGGGCAAGACCAGTTTTCTGCCTCTTTACATGGCAAAAGGGACTGGTGCTTAGGGAAAGGAGGCAGCCTGGCCTGTCCTACAGCATCCCCCTCCACCCACAGTTGTTTAGGAGGTGTCCATGAGTTTATTCAGTGCCTTTTGAGTCACCTGGCACTGCCTGTCTCCCCAGCCTTTTGCCAGCAGCAGGTCTCAGGTATTCACCTCCTCCTGTGCATATTTTTTATTTTATCTCTTCTAAATTAATCTCCTTGTAATTTTACCAGTTCCCCCTACTTTTTGTTCTGCAGCACTTGGCAAACTGTGCTTCCTTACACTACTCCCCTGCACCTTTGTTTCTGTAAACCTTAGAACAGCAAACCCTCTTCAGCTTTCTCCCCCTAAACAGGGTAGTCTGAACCCTTTTACTGTTTCCATATACAAGATAGCAGCTCCATCCCCTTTATCCTTTAACCAGTTGCCTTTGCCTAACTGCTGCAACGTTCTCCAGACCAGGAACGGGCACATGCCAAGCAAACAAACCAACACCTGTCCTCTTCGCAGTGTACCTCCAGATGATTCACAGCATTTTGCTGATTCTTTTTGTGGAGGCCACTGCACAATGAGCCAGTGATTTTGAATAACTGTCAGTGATCACTCCAAGATCTGAAGTTGTGAATCCTATGAGTTCATCATTATAAAAGCATGGTTTAGGTTATTATCCTTACGTGTATTATTACCTCTATTTAGTGAGGCTCAGCTGCCTCTTCCTTGCCTGCTCACTTGACTTCTCGGCTTTATGCTGGCGTTCTTCACCATTGCTGTGACATTTGACTACTCATAATGGTTTAGTTTTACCTGCAGCCTCTGAGATTTCACTGTTTCTCCCTTTTCCAGGTCTGTGATGAAGGTACTGAATGAAATCCTCACATGTATCCCTGGGGGACCCTGGTGCCAGCTTTTCTTCATCCCCAAACCTTTTGCTTCTTAACCAGCTTTTGGTCCATAAAAGGGACTTTCCTTCAAGCCCATGACAGCTTAGTTTCTTTAATAATCTTTCACATGGGGCTTTGTCAAAGGCTTTTTGAAAATCCAATTATTTTAAAAATCCATTTGTTCACACACCAACTGACCACCTCGTGTGACTCCAGGTAATCGGGACAGGATTTCTCTTTGTAGAAGACATACCAGTTTTTTCTCAACAAGGTCTTCCTTATCTGTATGACTAGTGGATTTATTCTTCATAATAAAGTCTGCCACCTTAGCAGGGTTGGAAAGGGGACTTGGTGATCTCTATCTTCCAGGACCCCCTCCAGTGCCATTTACTGCCTCAGCAGTAACCACCAAAGTGCCTGTATACAATCAAGGCAGGTCAGGACCCTCCACTGGCTTTGGGAGCATTGGTAGAGTTTTCTGTATGTCCTTCAGGTGTGGTCCTTTTTCCTTTTTCTTCTGTTTCTCCTGTGAAAGTGCTGCTCAGAAGAAATGGTGACCTGTACGAAATGTCACCCTGCAGCCCCCTTCTCCTGGGGGAACGTCACTGTGGCCACATGTTGGTGTTCTCCAAAGGGCTCCCGAAATTCTGGAGTCTTTTTGAGGCATTTCTGCCCTGAGGACAACAGGGTGGCCGTGGTGGCCCCTGGGCTGGGGTGGCTCTGAGGGACTGGGTTTGCAGCAGGCAAAGCTGGAGGCTGGTAACAAAAGCACACGTTTGTCCACTGGGGAAGAACACTTATGAATCCATCCCAGAGAACATATATAGAGCAAATTATAACAAAACCCCTCAAGAAAAAGAGACTGTGCTTCCACATAGCTCCTCCTGTGACTCCAGGAGACATGCAGGCTGTGGTTTGTGTCCCTGAAACTTCGGGGAGGCTCCGGTGAAGCATTCCCAACTCTTTAGTGCGACAGTTGTCAGAAAAAATTCAAATGTAGCAGATCTTGCATGTTAGCAGCTCAACAGATGCTAATGTAAATGTGATGTCCCAGGCAAAACCATGTGATTAACACCGCTTATTACACTGGCATTTGGATAAATACAAATGCAAATTGAAAAACCTTTAAAATGGTGTTGCTATTAATGTATTCTGTTAATAGCAGGGGGTGGTGACTCCTGAGATTCCTCATGAGTTATGATCATACACAGTTGACAGGAAAAGGTGCAGTTTTGCTGCGATGCTCCCTTGCAGCCTTCTCAAATATTTGGTAACCAGAGCAAGGATTTGTTTAGATCCTGGAGGGCAGGTGCCTGTCTTTCTGCTGCAGGCAGAGCATTCTGTCACCCTCCCACTAAGAACTGCTCATGGCACTGTGCTGGACTGTGTGTGTGTGTCCTTAATGCCACCACCCCTGCTGTGCCTGTGGAGTTTGGCTGATGGTGGGAGAACCTGTCTGTGGTGCTGTCTGTGCCGTGTTGCTTTTGAGGGTGCTCTCCTTTTTAAACCTGGGGAGGGTGAATCTTTACAGTTAAAGGTGCTGTGCTTCCTTTTTGATTTCTCCTGATCAGTAACTCCTCACGATGCTGTGGCAATACATATTCCCTATGAAAAATCAATAGCTACGGGCTTCTTGTTACTGAGGCAGCCAACTAGCAGGTAGTGGGGCTGCAAGTCAGGATCAAGATATTCCTCTTGGTATAGAAGATGACTGGCCATCTCACTCTCTTTCACTTTAATTAGCATATCAGTGCTACACATGCTTTTAAAACTAGGCTACAACTTCAATAAGCAGCATCATAAATCCTTCATGAGTTGACTTGTGCATCCAGTCCTTTTCTTCCTCCTTTAGTGAGTTTAATTCCAGTGGTCCTCCTAAGGAACCTGTCTGCTTTAGGAGAGGGAGGTTTTTGCACCATGCTGAATACAGCCAGGCTCCAATTCTGGCCATGCTCAAAATTATCACAAGCATTCCATTGATTTCAGTAGGACAAGGACACTGTCTAACCTGTTAATACAAAGTAGTGTACTAGCTCAGAGCTGTTCAAATGTACACATGCTTTTTTGTTTATGTTTGTGTTCTCTTCCACTGTATATACTGATACAAATATTAAATTAACCCTGTCATCTTGTAAATTGATGATACAGCACTGTCTGCTCTAAAGCTGAATTGTTGCTGCATTGACTTGGCTGTGGCATTTGCTAGAAAGGTGAATTTGTAACATGCCTAGCTGAAATTAAGCTCATTGGAGTAGATTTCACTGGGATAGCTTTCTTTTTTTCCTTCCTCTTTTGATTTCTTTCCTGAAAATTTGTAGTCATATGGTGAGATAAATGGGAATATTGACACTATGGAATACTTGTCTGAAACTCTAGCAGATCAAAGCTTTCAAAGCCTTCTTTCTTCCTTTATAAACTGAGTTTGAAATTGATCTGTAAAACTTGTTTCCTAAAATTGGAACAAAGATGGGTATCTTTATTCAAACTGAAATTCTGATCCATGAAAATGTTCTTCATTCGGGTTGGAATTTCATTGCACTGGTATGACAGAGTTCTAATTGCTTCAGCGGTAAGTTTATGGCTGAAATGCAACTGAGGAAAGTTAGGCACATCTCTGTGGGTTCTCAGGGATTAAGCAATATTTTCCCTTTCACTGGTGCTTGTTTCCTTGTTCCCATGGTGATGACTATTAGTGGATGGACCAGTTCTGAAGCTGTAAGTAGCAGCACTCAAGCTGTATGTGAAGTACTGCAAGGTAAGAGCATTTTAGTTGTAGATTGTCAAAATATCTGTAGTTTTTTGGAGGCCAGCTGGAGCCATTGGAAAAAAGATTCTTTGCAGTGCCCTGAAAACAAATTCCATTAAAGCTTTTTAAAAATCAGGCATTCCCAACTTGCCTACTTTGGGTTTTATGCATCACATAGGCTTGCAAACAGATGTATTTCAAGTCCTAGGTTTTGAAGGTTTGTTTGTTTTTTTTTTTTCCAAATTCTCTTTTGCAAAAAGGTCGTGTTTGGGGGGAAGTTAGTCAAAAAAGAAGGAATTATTTAGAGCAAGTGTTTTGCACCTCTGTCGCTCCATGTGCTGCCAGACCAAGTGGCTATTTCAGAAAGGGAGCATTTTATCAACCTCAACAGATACACAATCTGTCAAACACAACTGACTGTTAGCTCTGTTGCTGGAGAGTCTGTCAGGAACAGCAACTTAGTGACTGAAACAGAGCTGATAGATCTGTTCAGAACAGAACCTGTTGTTAAAGGGGTAAGGAAATATTTAGGCACTGGTTAACATACATAAATAATAAAATCTATCTTGAAATACTGGAGTGCATATGCTCAAATTTAGAATGGCAGCGACGTTCTGGTGTATCTGAGGCCCTCCTGCCTTCCAGGGGATTTGAAGAGAAGAGCTACATGTGGTGTACTAAGCACAGACTCTTGTTTGTTTGTTTGTTTCTGGAGGGTCTGATATAAGACAATCCTGGTTTCCTCTGGCGTGTCCTTGGGGAAAAAGGCTTTTAGCTGCAATCAGGAATTGGATAAAATGTTGACTTCCTTAATGTCTAATTAATATTTTTTCCTAATAAAAAAAAAAAAAAAACCCAATCAGCAAACTAAACCTGGCAGCCGTAACCGTGGCTGGCATTTTCGGTGCAGCAGGAGCAGGGATGAGCTAGCCGTGTGGGAAATGTTCTTTGCGTAGTGGAAAGGAATCTGTCTCCCCTGTGGTGTGAGACTCAGGCAGGCACACACACGTCCTCTCTGACAGTCTCAGCTCTGGGCTGGCAGGAGGCAGGGCTGTGATGGATGGTTGCCTTCCTAGGGAAGTTGGTCGTGGATGCCCCTCACTCGTTTCATTATTTAATTACACAGCGATCTGAATGCTGGGCAGTAAAACTGCATTTTCACCCATAGCTGATTTCCATTTAGTCTGTCATGTTAATAGTGAAATAAATTGCTCTAATTGCCTGCAAACTTCATCAAATTCATATTTCTTCCTTTTTTTTTATTGAATATTTATTAAACTTCATGTCTTGTCTTGCTTGGTTGGTAAAAGTGGCCCAGTCTCTGCATAACATTATGCTTTAAAATGCAGGGTATCACATTTTCCCTCTTCCTCTTGAATTTTAATTTAGATTGTGAAGTTCTGCATTTGTGTTCATATTAATCATGCCATTTGAAGAAAGAAGAACAAGTTTGCAAAGCATCCTTGTCTCTACATCAGCTGTGTCTCTGATTGAGCCTTGTTTAGGGCCCCTGTTGGGACCAAATCTGAGGCTGGGGTGAGTTTTCCTGACAGAGGGCTCTGCTGTTGGTGTGCCTGCACTGGGAGTGAGAGGCTTTTTTTCCAAATTCAGTTTAAATTTGTCAAGTTGCTATCTCTTCAGAGCTATGTGTGTTCACATTACAGCTGCAGATATGTGCAGGAATGGTCTGAGTGATGTGTCTGGGGCAAAAAGGAGCAGCAGCTGAGTATTAGTCATACTTATTTAGCTGTTAGTGCTTCCCATTCCTATTCTAAGTATCTCTTAGCTATTTACTTATCTACTGACTCTTAGATACTTTGTTTTCTTTGAGAATCTCTGCCCTTGGATTTGTTTATCTACATGAAATCTCTGGTGCCACTTTTTTTTTTTTTTCATTTCTTGAAAGTAATTTCAGGGCTTCATGTTCATGGGGAATATGTAATAAAAGTGGAAATGAAAGGCTCCAAAACCACATGGCAAATAAAAAAAATTGTGAAAGAACTGAATAGTATTTTCAGCTATTGATACTTATTTCCTTCAACCTAATAATTGTAGGGGCAATTTTGATGGTTTTATTTCTGAACAGTTTGATTCTTGATTTGCAGACTGTGTGCATTTGTAAGACTGAGTGAGCAACCTCTAGGCAGTGCCATAGTTAATGCATAATACTAAGCAACATGTACGCTTCTTCTGAAGATTTAGTAGCTCACATAGTGTCAGATATTTACAGGCAATTTTAGGTACCATAATTCCAATTAAGTATTTGCCTGAGGAGGGGAAGGTAAAGCACCTAAGCTCTCAGGAGGGATGCACCTAAGCATCTCAATGAAGAGATATTGCAGTGGTTAGAGCGTCATTTGGCTGCTCTGTGAACTACCTTTGATTTTTAGCTCTTCTGGAGTTTTTTTCCTGTTTGGGTAAGGTACCTCTCTTGACTTTTGAGGTTAAAAGCACTCCTCTGCCTCTTACATCTCTGTAAATGGGTATTCACCAGCTCTTCTTTCATGCACCGATCATCTGGTTCTGGGAGCAGTCTTCTGATTCTGTCCAGTGCTTCAGATGGCACCCGTCAGCTTGTTGGTGTTGCTGGGCAGGTGGGTGTCCACATAGGGACATCTTACTTCCCCTCCTTGAATTTTTAGATGATCTTGGAACCAGTTGTAAGAGCAGTTGCATTTTCATGCTCTATTCCTTAGATAAATGACTGTGTTCAAATGCATACTTAGATGGCTGTATTTTACCTCCCAAGTCAGCTCTGTCATTTCCACAACTCACAGGAGGTAAAATTCAGCTGCTCAGACTCTGAGGAAGGTGGTTTCATGTCAAGTGATCCTTTTTTTAAGTGCTTGTAGTTTTAAATTGCTGCTCTGCCGGTTATCCATTGAAAGCATGTCCTTTAAAAATTGTGATTAACTACTCTTTCTTTGATTTTTTCTGTTTGTTGGTTGTTTCCTTTTATCTCCCCTCCCCAAGCTTCTAACCACACTGGCATTATTCTTTCTGGATATATTTAAAATATGGTACATGCACAAAATGCTGAATGGAGGATGTATCTACATTTAAAAATATATAAAGAAATTAACTAGGCTCTCGATCAACCCAAGTAGCAAATACAGTGAAGAGAGTTTATCTCTGTGTCAAAGGCTTCTGTCAGAACTCCTGTGGAATTGTATGTAATGGTTTTGTGCACTATTTATTCGTAGTCAGTTGTGGTGTCACAATGGCACAGACTTGCTGAAAGAGTCCTAGGCCTATTTAATTAAAAAAAAAGAAAAAAAAAAGAAAAAAAATTAAAGTATGATTTGTACTCCAGCTAAAGAAATGAACATGTAAGTACTTATCAATAGGCACAGCTTTCATGTTTATTCATCCAAGAACTAGAAGCACATATTTTAGCATCTGAATGATTATAAATATGTTTACTAGCTATCCAAATAAGAGCTATTTAATGTGAGAATACCGATTCATATTCTGATGTGTTTTGCTTTTCACCACCAGTGTTAGTTATCCTGTTCGGCATTCATAGTTCTGGCATTCATCATTTTCAGCTCACAACACACTGAGATGTAACTGAGGACCAGTGTCAAAGAGGTTAAGGGACATGGTTGTATGTTTTGATTACTTTTACGTCAGTGTGTCTCGTCAGACAGGCTGGATGGAGACATCATGAAGACATGTATTATTACCCACTGTATCAGAAAAGCAGCATTTTTCAGTTTTTCTTTTTTTTTTAAGTAATATACTTGTCCAAGGAACGAAGTCAGTAAATAAGCCTTACTCAATTAAAAGTGATTGATGCTTGCCTTGAAATAGCCATTTCCAAAACACACCTTTTGTAGCTGGAACAAAGCAGTTGATGATCATGATCTAAGAACCTACTAGGGCACACTTGTATGATGCTGCATTCATTTCCTATTTTGTCTCCTCCAGTGTGATAAAATGTTCATTTACAGCAGGTCCCCATTTTTGCTCTTTTTTTTAAGTGCTTGGTAAGATGTCTTTCCCAAAAGTTCATCCAGCTGGGGCTTACATCAGCAAAATCAACTGTCCATCAAAGTCTGGCATCAGCAAAAAAAAAGAAAGGGAGGTGAGGAAAAGAAAGAACAAGTCAGCAGGAGAGGTCAACCCAATGCCCCCAAGTTCTGGATTGAATGCTGACAGGCTTTAAGAGCAGCCTCTGATCCTGTAGCTAGTCCACTGAAAACAGTGGGTAGGAAACCCTTTCCTCATTTTGCAAGAGTGGGTTTTGCTGTAGGACTTAACCTACACTCTCATTTTCAAACGTTAGAGGTCTGTTTGGCATATAATTCTAACTTTGCTTCCTGCCTCAGTCTTATCTGATCTCTTTTCTTTCCTTAACCCCTCTATCAGATTATTATAAACTATATGAGGGTGTAATAGTAATATTTAGCAGCTTACTTTCTCCAGAGTCTTGGGTTTGCCTCACAAACCAGAGCACAAATCGTGCTCAGATGGTTGCACAGTGATTTGTGAACAGCACTTTCCATTTCTGCAGCTCTGTGCTGGCCTCTGAGCCAGAGGGTCTTGGCAGCTCCTGTCACTCTGGTGCTGATTTTTCCAGTTTTTTGGGCCTGCTGAAGTTGTAAGAATTCATGCCAGTGTTTGTGAAATCTACCATGGGCTACCCTTCCTGTATTGAAGGACAGCTGGAAAACAAACTCTCCCTGAGATTTCATTGGATTCTCAAGGGTCACTCAAAGTGCTTTGCTTGCAACTATGAAGACCTGCTGATGTTTCATGAATGTCCTTGAGGACTTAGAATAATAAATATGAGCTAAATGTGATTGGGCTTTTCTGCCTTGTCCCTCTTGTTTTTAAAGTAGGAGCATTTTGATGCCAAGTGGTGCATTCATTGAACTCTGTGTGCTTCCTCTAGTACTGTCCTACTTGCTAAGTATGGCAAAGTTTTTCTGAACCACAGACAGCCCTTTGCTGTTCTTATCTTCCCTTCCTGGTGGTTCTTTCCAAGTCTTTGTTTTTCTAGATGACCGATTCTTCTCTCAATCTTCCATTGCTGCTAATGCAGACAGCAAACTGATGTAGTCTGAATATGTGGTCAGAGTTCCAGTCTCATTAGACCTAATGTTGGGTCTCATAATTAAACCCTAAAGCCGAGCTTTGAGTGAAATTCAAGTTTTCCTTGCGCTGATGTCCTGGCTAGAATTGCCTATAGTGTTTCCAAACTCCTCATTTCTTGCAGGTCTTAAAGATTCCTTAAGTGCCACATATTTTCCCACTGTACTTCCATTCAAAGGACGGTTTGGGAGAGCAAAATGATGGGAACATTTTCCTGTCAGGTAGTGAAGATTCTGTAGCTCAGTAATCTTTTGTCCTCGTAACTTTGCTCTTTCTTACCTAGTTCAGATATTAATCATCCTGTTTGGGAGATTTTCACTTCCCCCTGCCCCATACCTGCCTTACATGCACTCTGGTTTTGTATTTTGTGTGATGCTAGCAGTAGCTGAAGGCAAATAATATTAATTTGAAATCAAGGCATGCCGTGTGAAGGGAAGGGGGGGTTTCCAATACATTTGTTTTGGAAGAAATATGTTTGTTGGGAGGTGTTGTTATCAGGCACTTGTTTCACGGACTCTCTGGGGTTCATGTTTTCAAGTACCTTGTGGTTAATAGATGGTTGTTGTGGGGGGAATGTCTAAAAGCACTTAATATCCTGCAGCTCCTGTTGGGAACAACTGTAGCCGTGGGAGGTGACCCCTGCAATGCTAGGCAGGAACATCACCAAGGCTCTGTTACTGCCTTGGATATGGGATATGCAAAGCTTTTGGTTTAGCTTCTGTCTGGTGATGTTAGGGGAAATGGTTGATTTAATGTAATATTCCACATGGGATAATCTATTTTAATAACCGTAACAGCAGCAACGGTTTAAGTCTGCTGGAGTCAAAAGAAATTGTTTGTCCATTATAATTGTCAGTAATTACTATAGTTTTGATACACTGAGAAGTAAACAAATTCAGTAATTTTTGAAGAATCCTCAAAAGATGAAAGAGCAGCTTACTGAAGGGAAGCTTTCAGCTTAGTGATAGATTTATTTCACAGGAATGACTGTTTTGCAACAAAGCAGTATGTTTTGCGAGTTCCATCTGTCCTTTTGAAATCACCTTCAAACTATAATAGTAGAGTGTTGCGGTGGTGATTTCCCAGAAACATATCTGATTTTGGTCCTGACTGTCAGTTAACAGGAAAATTACCCATAATTCTGGAGTTTAGCTTCCTCCTCAGGTAAACCTTGTAGTTTGATCTAGTTAGTGGTTCTGAAACGTGTGAGTAGTCCCAAATACTGCCAACACTCAAATGCAGAGGCATCTACCAAATATGTGCTTTATTTGTTTTGTAGGCAGGGGATCCTCAGCACCTTCTGAAGATTGATCCTTTTTCTCTGTGTGGGTTTAAGTAGCAGAAGTGTCTGCTACTATAGGAAAAAAATCATTCTCTTTGATATTGCCACTTGAAAGGAAAGTTTCAGTATTGAGCTTTAGTTATTCCCCACTTTATACTCTTTTTTTAGATGGAAAACATGGAAGGATAGTATTGAGCATTTGTAGAGAGATACTTGTGTTCTTCTGCCAGATACAGAGGCGTGAAAGAAAGAATTATGCATAGGATATTCTCAGGAGATTGGTTTAGCGGAAGGGCACGGTGTTAGGTGTAATTTGTTTGCTGACAGAGTTTCCAACAGTGGTGCAATGGACCAGGAAACATCACTAAAGTAACGAGTCCTTTCCTTTTTTAAACTGATTATGTTTGAACACTGTAAATTAACCTGCTTTTTTGGGGCTGCTGCTTAGGTGAAACAATTTGCTGATGAAAAGGCATCCCCCAGCTCGCTCCAGCAGCTGATGTAGACTGAAGGTGTAGAGGCCTTGCGTGCATGGGAGAAAAGCTGTTACCTGTAAATCAAATGCAAGTAGCAAACAGGCTGATGTAATGTCGGACCTGCTGTAGCGAAATGTGAAGCTGAGAGCAAAAGTGTTATACTGTGTATGAAGGAACTACTGTAAATGAAATTAGCTCAACTAGCAGCATTTCCTGGGGGAAGGAAAGGAATTACTGCAAAGGCTGCTGATCTCCTCACACAGCACAAATGTCTGTCAGCTATACCTGCTTATTTCTGCCTGAGTCCAGGATTTCCGCAGCCCATTGTTGATCCTCATGGCTTACTAAAGTGATTGGGCACAGATATTATTGGGGATGTTATGTGTGAATAGTGCAATGCCATTACTGCTGTGTCTCAAACACCATTTCACGTAGCTAGCAATAATGAGCTGCTATTTGAGCCCTCCAGAGAAATCACCCAGTATCTTGCAAAGGACATGAGATTTAGTAGGAGAATGTATGGCCCGTTTAAAGCAGATGCTATTGGTTATTCATGCTTGATGAAAGGAGAGGTGCGCATCAGAGCATTTCTAACCAACTGTGAGATTGTGACTGTCTGTAAAGGGCCTCATTCCCTTTGCCAGGTGGGGTTTTTGTTTGTAATGCATGCAAGAAGCATGTGCTCATCTGAAAATTAACTCAAAGGAGTATTTGGCAGTCCAGCATGAAAAGTCGTATGGGAGATTTCCATATGCCCTGCTGAGAACTCGGCTCGAGTATCAGTGGGAACTCAGTTTAAAAGAAGTTTTCCATAGAAATGGTGCTTAATAGTAAATGAATCTTTTTCTTTCATTTGGTCAAGTGAAGGTTCCCCAGAAGGAGTAGTCCAGTTTGTCCTCTTAACAAATCCTTACAAAATGATTTGGGCATGTAGTTTTGATTTCCTTAAGTACTGGAGTTGAACATCAATGACTGAAACCAGTGTGTACTGTTATCTGATGCACTTGAGACTCCTGATGGAGATAAATAATTCAGCCCTTAAGCACAATGTTTTGTTCGAAACTAGTGTACCTACTGGGTATTAAGCAAAGAGATACCATCCACATTAATGCAGACACTCCCTGGGATTATTGACTATCCCCCAGTGAGACCTGCTTGCTTGAAATGATCACCTTTTTCATAAAAAACGCATTTACTTTAATGGCTTTCAGTCTCTCTTGCTTAGCGTCTTTTGGTGACTGTTTCCGTTTCAGTGATTAATGCTGTTAATGACTGTAATCACAATTCTTTCTAATGCCATCCTCTGGTATAACTGCTCACACTAGGATTTTTGTTTTTCGTTGCTAAATGTATTTTCTGTATAAAAATTATATGCAAATGTATTTCTTTCCAAAGTAGAGCAAAGCTACCCAGTACTAAGCACTGCAGCTTCTACTTCAGTGCTGGAAGGGCCAAATATTAACACACCCTTTTTCCTTCTCTTAGCTGAGTTATATGTGAAAAATCAGAAAGTGTGCATTAACCTCACGTGGCAGAGCCTTTGAAAAATTTGCTGCTTCAAACTGAGCCTACTTTCCTCCACCTTCTGGCATAAGGGAGATGATGATGACCTCCCAGCAACCTTTGGATTATTCCGTGATGTTTAAAAACTTCGTGTGTTTTTTTTGGTTTTTTTTTTTTGTTTTTTTTTCCCCTGACTGCCAGCAGATGATGTTCCCACAGATTTCCCTGTGTTTAGCCTAGGGGTTAGCTGGGGAATACCAGACAGCATCCTTAAGTTAGCGCCCTGGAGTGATTTAAGGCCATATGGCTTTTAACTTTTGTAAACTCATCCCTAATCCCATTCTTCTGATTTTCTTAATTTTTGCAGGTTTAATATTAGCTAGGAGAGAATTAGGAATTAAATCTGTGAGAGAAACAGGAAGCTTCAGAATAAGCACAGGAAAATAGGAAGATGGATTGAAACTACCTGTTCAGTAGTTTGCTACTGAATCCAACACCTGTTGTGATTCTGATGTGAATAGACCAAGCACAGGTGTAAAGAATAAAATTCAAGAAAAAATGTGATGAAATTTCCATCATCAGTTAATAGATTCTATTTTTTTGAATTTTCTACCCTTACTCTTAAGTCTGTGACATACAGGTTTGTTTTTTTTTTACTTTGTTTTTCCTTTCATGACACTAAAAGTTAGAAGTAACTGTTGAAAATCCTTAGGAAAAGTTAACTCACTGAAAGTAACTTAGTTTGCAGAAGACACTTTCACATAGTGATGTTTTGTCCACAGATAAACAGCGGAGAACAACAGTGAATTGCAAATGCAATGGGTATCTGGAAAATTACCCTTGCTTCTTTTCCTAGTGGTGGTGATGCTTTTGAAAAGCACCAGTTAGGTGTAATAATGATTTTGTCTTCATGTTTGCAGTACTGCAAAATGTTCACAGATATTGGTGCAGTAATTTCCAGGAAAAAAAACCCCAAACATCTCAGTTCAGACTTTTGTATTTCATGTGCAGGTGAATGCAGATGCAGGTGAACTGGAAAGGGGCTTTGAAGGAATCTTTGTCTTTTTTTTTTTTTTTTTCTTTCTTATCAAAATAATGAAAAGTATCTTTATGGGTTTGCTGTGAAAATTTGAGATTTGTCTGTGAAAGTTTTTTCCAGAGGTCTTTTCCAAACTCCACCCTCTTGCCCCATGAAACTTCAACACCCTGCAGTAGTTTAAATCTGTTTGTGCAGTTTTTGTGAATGGCAAAGCTCCTCCCTAAGGGTTGTAAATATTCAAGTTGTAAATATGAGGGGTTTTTCCCTTCACTCAGAGTTTGCCTGGTCTTTGGTGATTGTGTTTTGAGAAGCAACAGGATTGGCATCGTCAGGTACCTGAAGGTTTTATTTTTTTTTTATTTTTAAGCACTAGCGTGTTGTATTTATTTTGATGTACGCTAAATTGCTTCTCTCAGGAGATATCAAAGCTTCTTCCAATTACTGATGCCACTTCTCTTTAGCAGCAGCTCATGACTTAGCAACATAAAAGTGGTATCTTACATTAATCTGCAGTAGAGATGTTTAGTTTGCAGGGATCTAAAGAAAATGCATGTGCTTTGAGTTTGATTGCTTCTCACTCCTGTGTGGGTGAGAAGGCAGTGACTATTGGGGAAGCAGCTAAACAAAACATCATCAAACTATTTCCTACTATTAAAAGAAAGACTTAAGTAGTACTGCAGACTTACTTTTGAACTCCTTTGTGTTGTTGCCTTTTCTAAAAAGGGGAAAGAGATGACAGAGTACAAATAGCAAATTAAAAAAAAATTAAAAATAAAAAAAAAGTATGGATTGGGTAACCAGACAGATATTCAGTACTTTCAAATTAAGTATCAGGGCTTTGGTCCTGTATTTTGTGGCGCTGTCAATTGCAAGGACAATGCCATAAAACGTGGTTCATTCTGGATTTAAATGTTGTTTGGTTATCTACCAAAGGTACCACACATGGCAATCAGCAAAGTAGCTGTTTATTAGGAGACTGTCCTCCAGAAAGACCAGTTTTTGGTCTTCCTTCCTTTTTGTTTGCACTGGTACTCCAAGTCAGTCCATAAGTACAGCATTTCTTGGGTCTCAAAGATCTGTTCATTGTTTTACAGATTATGCCAATTATGCACTAAGAGTTGGGTGGAAGGTGGTGTAATATGCCAGCGAAAGATGCGTGGCATCTGGCTGGGATTTGTTGGGAGGCTGCAGTGAAGGGAGAGATGTTTCTGCATGACATGGTGTATTGAGTCTGGCTGAGCTGGAGTTCATTTCCCCACAGTAGCCCTCACAGTGCCGTGTTTTGCATTGGCAGCCAGAAGGGTGTTGATAACGCACCAGTGTTTTGGCTACTGCTGAGCACAGCATGAACACCGTAACACTGCTTCCTCAGTTGAGAGAAGATCCTGGGAGGGGACAGAAGTAGGCCAGCTGACCCAAACTGACCAAGGGGATATTCCATTTCTTATGACATCAGCTCAGATAGAAGAGCTTAAGGCAAGGAGCGGGAGGGCAGGCATTGATTGTCTCCAGTGGCTGCCTGCTGAGGAACTGTCACGTGTGCTGAAGCCCTGCTGCTCGGGAGTGACTGGCCATTTATTCATTAAATAAACAGTGCTATCTTTGGCTTTGCTTCTGCACATGCAAGCTTTCACCTGGCTTCTGCTTTAATGAACTGCCCTATCCATACCCACGAGTTGTTTCGTATCTTACTCTCTCCCCTGTCCATCTGGGAAGGGGAGTGATAGAGTGGCTGGGTGGGCATCTGCCATCCAGCCAAGGACAACCCACCACACGTGGTCTTAGTCCTCTGTAGGCATCTGCTGCAGCTGTGTCTGGAGTCCAGGCAAAGGCTGGAAGGCCCTCTCTCCTGGCCCAGAGCAGAGGCTGCTGTCTAATGATGATTTCAGTAAGTGGTAGTGGTGCTTGACCTGCCATCACTGCTTGCTGAGCTGTCCGAAGGGGCTTTCTAATCTGGATGTTGACCTGCGTGGACTGAGGACTGGTAAGGCTTTTGTAGAAGAATGTGATGGAGCATGTGGAACTCCCACTACCTGAGTCTTAGAGTTTTCTGGCAACTGCACCTACCCAACTCTGGCTCAAGGTCCTGATTGTAGAACTGATGGCTGTTCCACCAAAACATGAGTTGTGAGAAGGCAGAATTTGAGTCTTTGCCTATGCTTCTGACTAGAAAGAGGGAGAAGTACTTAACCCAGTCTCTCAGGGGTAAGAAAAATATAATAATGAAATCTATTTTAATTTGTTGTTCCATGGGTTCTTTTTTTGTTTTGGTCCCAAGTAGTTGAGCACATTATCAAATGGGACTGTTAATGCTTTCCTGTCTGGCAGTAAACCATGGACCTGTCACTTGGGGAGTTGTTCAGGCTGTTTTGGTGCTTAAAGTTTGTAGCTAATGACCTCTGTAGTGGTCATACCACCAAATGTCACACTCAAAAGGCTGGAAGTCAATGAAGCATCCAGGCCACTCAGTATATCAGTGTTTAATTGACAGTGTGCAAGACCTGCTTGTGATTTATAGCCCGATAAAGGGACACACTTTTTATGTTCTGCCAACACAATTGGCAGAATATTTTAGGCACAGATGGCACATTAGCCTTGGACAGCTGGTTCCCTCTCTGCTGTCACATCCTAGGACCATCTAACTAATACTGTCGCACACAACCCAGATCACTGGGTAACCGAGAGCGGTTCTCACACATGGCTTTGTGTGAGCCTGAAGGCACATGAAAATCAATCTGCTAAAAGACTGCCTCAAAGAGATTTCCAAGACTTAGCACCCTACTATGCCCTTCTGCTGTTCACTTGCTGACCTCTCCCTTTTTAGCTGCGTGAGCGTAACCAAAGAGTTTGTTTCTAGTTGTGCAGTGGGCACATGTGCAGCTTGTAGAGTGTGGTTCTCTCCTTGCAGTGTCCTTTACTTTGCATCTGTACAAATGTGGACTAAAAAAAAAAAAAAAATAAAATAAAAGGAAAGAGGCAAAACACACCTACATAGCATGAATTTCTTTAAAGCTAGGGAATAAGTAGGGATCACTGAAAGGTGCCTATTTTGAAAGGTTTATCTCTAATACTTAGTAGGAAAAAAAAAAAAGAATACATAGTAGGGAGACAGTATATAATGACAGTATAAATTATATGTTGATGATGGCAAGGATAAAAGAACAAAAGAAGAAGTCGAACTTCAAGTGTATTTGGAGAGAAAAACATCCAACCCCAAATGTTTTCTGGAATGCAGTCAGGCAGGAAAGGTCTGAGGTGGAAAGCTGAAAGTTGTGTTTTTCGGTAGATGAAACACATTTTTCACATCAGAAACTTAGCATTTCAAGGTATGATCCCAATAAAAATACAATAGTTTTGTTTTTCCAAAGCACAGGAAATATGAGACCCATAATTTCTTACTGTTCTGTCAGAGCTTCACTGACTTTGCTACAAGCAAACTGCTGTGCAGAAAGCCTTTAAAATGTATTTTGGTTTACAGCATGAGATACAGAGTCTAAAAATTGGTGGTGGGATTAGGACTAGCTTTTATTGGTGCCAGGTAACTAGACCAGAAAAACTGGAATTTTGTGTTTGCGTTTAAAGACATCATTTAAATAAGGCAGAATACAACTTTTCATAAAACGCTGTTCTTGGTTTGTGGAGAGGTAACGAACCAGGAGGATGTGTGGGCACAGGGAGGGAGAAAACACCATCCTGCCAAGGAAGCACTGGGAAAATATCCACTTGCCTTATCCTCGCCCTCTTTTGTCAGCAAAGTTGCACTGTCTGTGCCTGAAGAGCCCTTTGCTTTGTGTGAGTCTGCAGCCCAGTGCTCGCTGTATCCAGGGGGTGACACGGAAGGTGTCTTGACCCCAGTCCCATCACACGGAATTTCAGTTAACTGGAGCTCTGAACTGTTCAGGTGATATTTCTAGAAGTTTTGTGCTGGTTTTGAGGTTAATGATAACAAAAGGTGAGCTGAAGAACCATTCAAGTTCAGTTGTTTTCCAAATTAGGACTATAGGTAAAGGCTTTGTTTTGTTTTGTTTTGTTTTGTTTTGTTTTTTTTCTTACAGTATTATCTACTGTTTTCATTAGGATTTGCCCCCAAAGGTGAGAATCTCATTGGGTGGGCAGGGGGTTTTAGTGAAGAAAGCTGCTTGAACATACTGTGAAATTCTCCATCTATCATTACATGGAATCAGATAGCAGTAATTGAGCTCTGTTTTAAATTAAATCGGTATTAAAGCTTCTATCTTCAGGAGGGCAAAGCAGACTCAAGACAGTTCTTTGAGCTGTATAGTGTATTATGTGCCTCTGTAGAACTGCTGCAGAAGTTTCAGGCTTTCATTTTCATGGATTCTGGAGTATTTTAATGTGGGATGTGTAGTTCAGGGTTTAAGACCATGATGTCACAGTTCACTTGCATTGGAGTCACTTGCAGGGAGCTTCTGGTGGCACGTAAATGTAGCTTTTAAATCTGATTTTGGAGGCATTGAAATAGATTTCTAAGATTTCCAGTGTACGCTGCATGTGTATATTACTTACCAACTGCCTCTTCAGAATAACATTTTTTGAAGGCTGTGTCGGGGTTAGGTAATCTTTGAAAGACTTTGTGCTGTAGTAACACAGTGAAGTACATCGCACTGATTTAATACCCCAAGGGATTTGGTAATCTATAGCTAACAAATTAGTGCCAGTCAACAGCCTGCTTGGACTTCAGCGATCGATCAGCATTGGGACTGACACTGATGTGCTCCTGAGTGCTGGTATTTCATTGAGCAGATGGGGGTCTTTGTGTAGCAGAGGATGAGAATCTGCTGTGGTCTCAGTAAAGTGGGGAGACTTGTCAACCACAGGTAGGAATTATTAAACAATTGGTTGTTCCCAAGCTGAACCTGTGATCATGGGGTTCTGGGAGAGCCAGGTTGGGGTGGGGGGGAGTAGTGTGTGTGGGACACATGCATTAGTGTAGGGAGTGTTCTAGTAAAGTAGTAGTAGTAGTGTGGGAATCCTGAAAGTGAAATGATCTTCCCTCCCATTTGTTTTGTTTCTTTTGACTTCTACCTGTTTCGCACAGTATAAACAGGGGGGAAGTGCTGATCAGCTAGATCCGTCAAATGTGAGCTGTAATTTCAAGTCAGGCCATTATCCAAAATTAAAGCATATGTGGCAAAGAAATTAGCCATCTGCCATGGAAATGCAGGTTTGTACTGTACACCTGGAGGTGTTACCTGCCCTTTGGGCTCTCTGCTTCAAAATTAGGCAAAGAATTTGGCCTGAAGTATATGTGTGACCATGTGTAAGAAAAACAGCTTTTTGAGCTTGTTTGGTTATTTATAACATTAAAATGAAATTTTAACGATATTGAACACTATATATTCCGTTTGGTTTAGTTGTGTAATGATCTTTTTGATTACACATGAGCCATAGACAGGTAGCAAGTGGGTGCACTTACTGGCGTAGTAGTTACTGTTTTATCCTTTCAGATCATTTATGTCATGGCAGAGATCATTAAAGCCTCTGTCCTAAGCTTTTCTTTGGAAAGAACCTGTGCTTGATATGATGAGGTGTTATGGTTGATAAGAACCATGCAACTAAGTGAGTACTTGCAAGTACCAGTGTCTTAAATGCTTGCTGCTCTGGCTTTGCAAGCACAAGTGGATGAGTAATGGAATTTCCATTCAGTGTCCAAGGAAAAGTTTACTTAATTTTTAAGAATGGGTTATTTTCTGATGCCGTAACTTTCTTAGTACCTAGAACTTGTTAGTTATCTATGTGAGTATTTTTATCTCTAGCTGCTTGTGAGTTCTGATTTGGAGGCTTTGGTACAGTGCGAGAGGGATGTTAATGGATGAAACCAGTTGTCTCAGATTACTGTGGCAGGAGTAGCATTGCTGAAACAATTGCTGAAACAATCTTTTGTATAAATTGGTGTTGTTTGAGACTCCAGGTTGCTGCTGACGACCAGCACTGAGCATCCTTACGATACGAAAAAGCAGCACTTGATCACTTACTCAGTGCTGGTTTAGGCTCCTGACACCACATGTGTGTTGGTACTGCAGCCAAGCTCAGGGCTTTGCACCATCCGTGGAAGGTCTCTGTGCCACCTTCCTGCCTGAGGCCAACACAGTGAGGACTGAAGAAGTGTCTAGAGGCTGTACAGGTTGCGGGCTCTGACATATTTCACCGTATTGCTGCTGGTTTGTCCTGTAACAGAGGAAATGGGCATGACGAGGTTGGGCTTGGCACTTCAGAAATGTCCTAGGTTGCCCTGTGTTAATAGAGCAGGGAACATTTCCTGAGGAAAAACTCTGTCAAGAGTTGACTCCAGCTGAGCCATTAAGATTTTTGGCAAAATGAGGATTGTGTTTTGAATGAAAGTTCACTCCAGGTGAAATTTCAAAACCTTATTGATCACCTCCACGGGTTTTGTACTGCAACACTTCCCTTGTGTTGCAGTAGTTAGCTTAGGAAAAAGAGTGGTGTATCAGATTTGTTTTGTTATAGTTGGGTACTTTATCCAAGTATTCTTCTCAAGCAAAAAAAAAAATGAAGGGAAATCCAGTGTAGACAAGCAGCTTGTAATGACAACTTTAAATCACTGTTCTAATTAGTGAGCACTTCCTGGGGACTCATTAGAATTATAAAAGCATTATTGTTGGTTATGCGGTGGCTGGAACATGTTGAGTTTTGGGCAGTTTGACAATATTACCTTGAAGAAAAGAGTTTTGCAGCCTTTAAGGATTTTCTGTGGTTTGTGAGAAAGCACAAATTGCAGTGTCCTAGAAATCCTTTATGAATTGGGCCTTATGTTTGTGCTTGTAAACGAGGAGGGTTTTTGAGTTTATATGCCACAGTCTAATAGGTATATAGTGACTGCTTAATGGGATTTACATTCACTCAAACAAAATTAGGTTGGTAAAAGACAATGCAACATGCTGTAATGTAAATGGGACTGACGGCAGAATTAAATGTTTGTGGAAACAGGGCAGCAGATCTATCAAGAGCTAATTAGACAGAGAGTTCAGAGACAGACTTGGGAGTAAACAGCACCAACAAAGAGAGAAGGAGAGCAAGAAAGAGAAAATAGAGTCTTTGTGCTGCGATGAAAAGGAGTTATAAACAAGGTTATTTAAATTGGAAGGTCTGATGGAACCTATCCCGTGAGAAGGACTTAGTCTTACTGGGACCTGTTGATTAACACAAGTTGAATGGCGACTTTGATAACCGCTTTTATGTGTAAATAGTTCCTCTTTGTTGCAGTTCGCTATTCATGGTATCTTCCTCTGCTAGACTTTTTCATCACAGTATAATGTTTCCATTTGCTGTTCAGCCTTTCTCTCAGACACCAGTTTAAAAGCAGGCTTGGGCCAAAGTATTTCCAGCAGCGAGAGAGAGCCTAGAGAGGGGCACCAAAGAAGACAAGAGAGTTTAGGTCTTTGTGTTCCTTGCAGGAGTGTGTGCCTGGGAGGAAGGCATCCCTGCAGAGAGTGATCAGGTGAGAATGATGCGGTTGACATAAGGGCAGACTGGATAAACTTGGCACATAAAGGCTCCTGTTTGCCTGTCGTGCATTCAGCCGTGTGTCTTTGCCGTTATGGCTGCATTTGGCACACCTACTGCCTCTTGTAGATTCCTGTTGTGAGATGAAACGAGCAATATTTGTTTGAATAAAACCCACATGTACTTAGACAAATATTAGTCCCTGACTTCAGCAGGAACAGGATTTGATTAAAATAAATGTGTTATAAGGACACATGCAAAAATCACTAATGAATTGGTTGCTGAGGTATTTAAATGATTTTTGTTTGGTCTTCAGAAATCCTTTCTTCAAATCTATTTTAAGAAAACCTCTGGAATTAAGAAATTCTATCAAGAGATAATTCTATCAAGAGATAACATGGTAACTTTGTGACTTTACATTTATAGAAGACCAGTTCAGGGCAGGTCACAGCATTTCTCTTGTTACCGTCTTTGACAAATGCCAATTTAGGAGTCAGTTTTGTTTTGTTTGAGTTGGAAGTAGATGGACCTTGCTGAGTTCTGCTGGTGGGTGTTGCACGATGTTTGTAGTTGGTGGGGTCAGAAAAACCCTTGTGCCTTTTTTTTTTTTTTTTTTTTAAATCAGAGAATTGTCCCTTCTCTTCTGACAGCCGAACTGGGATTATAAGCGTGTAAGAGTTGGGACAAGAAGCTGTGCTGGTTTATCTGACAGAAAGTGTCATTTTTCACAGGGAGCCATAAAGCTTGTCATGAGGACTTGGTGAAGCAGGAAGAAGGGAGTGCCATGTCTTGGGGCCTTTCTCTGAAATTTGAGCACAAATTTGTTTGAAATCAAATCTGTCGACTCTGAAACCCAGATCAGACGGGAGCAGGGTTCTCTGCGTGAAGTGTCTGACAACACAACTCTAGTTTCAACAGAAATGCACCACAGTGTGTCTTGTCTTGTTTGCTCAGAGGTGCTGCCTCTGGTAGGTAGTGTGATGTTTATCTCATAAGGGAGTGTTATTTGATGAAAGACATCTGAGTTTGTGCCAGGAGGATGGAGCCTGTGTTGGGTCCTGGAGCTGTGGGATAGGGAAGATGGCTGTCTGCAGACCTGGCTCAGGACAGGGCTAGCTGGTACAGGTCATCCCTACAGGGCTACTTTATCCTAAAAATAGGTGGGAAGAAGAAAGAAGACGGCACACTTGGATCCCAGAGGAGCCAGACTCTCACCCACGTACCAAAGTAGTAGGTGCTTCAGTGTCTTCTAGATGTCAGCTGGGCCCTTCAGCTGTCAGCAGTGTGGTTCCCTGGCAAGAATGATTGTATGGACTACTCTCTTCCTGTCTGAAGATTTCCAAACACTTTTGATGCAAAATAAAACTCAAGGGTGGAGAACAGTGGGAAGAAGATACTCACTTGACCAGTCTCAACCACCATAAGCTGATGTGCCTGATGTATCTCTGTAGTCACTGTGGGAATGTCAGATCTGCCAGAAGATGGTCTGGAGCAAGAGTCCTAGATTTGTAGGGTGTAAGTAGCTAAATTTTCTTCCATACTCCTGCTCCCCACATCTCAACCACTTTTGCATTGGTAGGAATGCATACTGGGTTATGGCATGCTCCATAGTGAAGTGGCCTATAGGAGGTAATTTTGTTGTCTGGGGTTTTATCCTTATATATATATTTCTTTATAAGTAACTTAGTGCTTTTGTTGTGATGTTGAAAATCCATTCTGCTTAGAGATTACTCTTTTCCCTGGATATTACTCTTGGATATTATTTGAGCTGCAGGGCTCAAAACAACGTGGGCTTTTGTTTGGTTGTTTTTTGTTCTTTTTCATCTGTGAAGAGGCATTCCCCAAGAAAAGGAACCTAGCCTGGATGTGGTAATTACCCATCAGAAATCAATTACTTACTACTTTTTTCCTGGCTCAGTGTTCTCGCTAGCAGGGTTGGAGTTTCCTTGCCTTTACTTCATCCGACCAGCATCCTTATGGTTTTCATTTCTGACTTTTAGGAAGAGCCAGAGTTGTCCAGTGAGAGTTTCTTAGAAGAAATGTCCATCTCTAAAGTTGTTTCAATGAATACTTTTCTTGCCTGCTCTCTGCTAGCACTTCTGTGTGGGTGCATGATCAGCTGCTCCGTTCTGTGACCAAACAAAAGTGCACATGTTGCAGATCTCACAAATGCTTCAGACCAGACATGAAGAGTGACTCCTGCTCTCTTTGCACTTCAGCTTCTTAACACGTGCTGTTAGGAATGCCTTGTTTAAAAGGCGTAAAGTCTAAAAGTGCAGAAGCTGAAATAAAGAATTTTTTTTTGTTTGGTTGGTTGTTTTTTCTTTGTTTTTCAGACTTGTGGCTTTCAGAAGCCAACTTTAAAGCTCTGTTTTCCTGGGCAGGACGAGGTTTGGCCGAGATCACTTCATTAGTTTTACAGATTGTTTTCTCTGAAAGCATAATGTCTAGTCTTTGTCCTGCTCTGGATGGGCACCCTTCAAGACTGAAGTAACCTCTGCATTCAGTTCATTCTGTGAAGTGAAAAGAAAGGTGGTGCTTTGGCAGGGAGGCGATTTGAGATCTTGGGTCCAGCTTTGCTTGTAGTCACTCTGCAGTCACTGGGTGTCGCAGGCTCCAGGGGACTGTCAGGTTGTTTCATTATAGAGCTCTGAGGTTTCATATGGTGGGTTTTTTCGTGTAGGAAGTAAATATTTGTCCCAAAGTTTCATCCTCCTATTTTTTTTTTTTTATTTTTAGAACATCTCAAAATGCACCAAATCATCACATATTTTTATTAATTTTTTGAGCAGTTACACTGTATAATTTTAGTGCAGAGTTATTTTGCTAACATGAGACTTCTACTTTACGTACGAGTTTCATTTTGTCTCACAATGGGAGAATTTTGAAAACTGAGTGAATTCTTGGATGTAAAAATCTGCCACTTTGAAAAATCTGCCTGCTTTGAGTTTTGACTTCATATGGCTGTGCTAAATGCCTGAGTTGCTCTGCTGTTATCTTCTGTGGTGTTCTAGTAATACAAAATTGTATTGATTGATTATAGTTGCCAGATGCGACTACTGTACAGGAGTACTGTTGTTTAAAATTTCAGGTGTAAGCAGATTTCAGTCCATGCTTCTCATTTCCCTCCTAGCTTGTTTTTGTTCCCCCCCCCCAAGCATCCTTGCCTGCACCCTCACGTGATAAATAACACTGTCTTATCAAGGTCAGTCAGAAAGGCCCTTTTTACATATCTCATAAATTTTAGCCAGGTGCCACCGATGTGAGATTAATGTAATGGCACTCCAGCAAGCACTCAGGCTTGTCTTAATTATGCTAAGGTTGCCGGTTCACCATTTCTCTTCATCTGTCTCCCGCTTTAGGGAACACTAAACACTATGTCATTAGATTGTCTGTTCCACAACATTGGCCCTTTGCATTTACAAAGTCATCAGATGGCTTATGACCTAGCTTTTCTAAGATATTAAATTAAATAAATAGTGAAAATAACAACAACAAAAAATTAAGCGGAAAAGGAGCCTGTCTGTGGAAAGAAGGCAGAAGGGGAGAGCTGAGGAGGGTATAAATGCACATGCTTTTATGTCTGGCACAGGGTCTGCAGTGGAAAGGGCTTCAAGCTCGGGGTCTTCTCTTGTTTCATTTTTAATTTTGCTTTTCCTATGGAAGTTAAAAATCCCCTACTGCAACGTTTAGGGAATGAGCTGAAAAGGGGCTCCCCGGGGCTTAAGCCAACCTTGGATGAGTCTTCCCTTAGGTCTAGGAAGGGAAGAGAGGACAGCAGAGTCCTGCAGCAGAGCACCAGTGGCAGCTTTGTGTCCTGACAAGGTAAAGCTCTTGTTGAGGCAGGGAACCATTTGTTCCTACGTCTGGGACATTATGAGTAATACTTCTTGGACATTTGTTCCTTTCCATCTGCAGGCTCAGTTTAGCAGCCTGGAAAAGGCTGACCTTGATTTTTATTGCATTTATTTTGTGCTTTATGGCCACAATGAAAGAGGCTTGTTTCTAGTGTGAGCGTCCTCTGCTGGCTTTCCAGGAAGGAGAATTTAGAGATAAGCAGAGGGTCCTATCTGATGCACCAGTTTTAATTTCTGTGAAAATAAATGCCTCAAAAGGACCTGAACAAGGCTTGTGTCAGAGCAGTTAGACTTGGTGGCTGTACTGGAAGTGGGGGAGTCTGAAATTTTCCCATGAGAAAAGAGAAACCAGGTGTTTAGTATATTCAGTATTATCTCCTTGCATTTTGCTAAGGTGGCTCACTCTTAATTTCTCCAGCACTTTATAAACATGAGGGTGGGTATTGCAGATGAGACAAGTTTTTCTGTTGGTGTTCAGATCTGTATGCTCTCAATACTTCAGGTCTTAATAATTTTTGCCACCAGGGCTAAATTAGAGGATTGTTCTCCCTTTACTTGTTCGTACGCATAAAAATGTTTTACAAGGGAAAGAAAAAGTAACGTTCACAAAGAAGGGCCTTATGTGAGGGTAGAAAGCCAGCCCAGAGCAAAGCAGTCATGCTTTAGCACACAGGGCCCACTCTCTTCCAAGCCCACTAAGCAAAGACAAAGGACACGATGAAGAGGTTACGAGAACAATGTATTTTTTTTCCAGTATTGTACACAGAGCTGCTGATTTATGGCATGCATGTGCCTGTGGTGCCAGCCAGAAGCCTCCATGAAGAAGAGAGAACCCCAGTCTGGCTGGGGTTCAGATAGGAGAGAGCATGGAAGCACAGTGTGCTAGTGGGAGCTCCTCTCCTGCCAGTGCTACTGCTGTGAGAAGATAGTCCTGTAGGAGCATCTTCCTCTCTGTGGTACCTCTGGCCACCACAGGGCTTGCCAGGTTCTGGAGGTCCCTGCCTTGATTTCCCTGATGCTGGTGATGAATGCAAGTGCCACACGTAACACAGTACTTTTCTGCTAGGAGGGAAAGTGCACTCGGTGCATACCTGACCTTTTAAAAATCAATTGCAAAAGTTTAGGGTTTTTTTTAAATATATCAAAGCTGATCTATTCAATCCAACGCTAAAACTGCTGAAGACTTTCCCACAGAGATCGAATCACTTACTGTTTTCTCCATCAACTATCACTGGCTCCAAGGCAGAGATTGGGTATCAGTCACTTTGATGTTTAAGTGTCAGGCAAGGGATGTTAGCAATAACCAGTAATACAGAAATTACTGTTATTAATGTAAAGATAATTTTGTTAAGTTTTTGTTTAGCCAGTAGACTTTCTATAGTTGACTGTCCAAGGAATACTTATTCTTTAACCCTCAGCTATTGTTTAAGTTCAGCTGCAGTGTGTGCGTAGGCACCTTAATTGAACGTGTTTTGAAAATAATGTTATCAGCTCTGTTCAGGTTCAGTCTCCTGACAGCATAATTCCAGTGAAAGCTTCTGTCAACAGTAGTTTACTAGTTGCTCCCAGACACGATAACTGGAAATGTGGTATCTAGCAATGATCTGTGCTGTTGCATTATCATAGCATTATAGTGAAAATAGTTCCTGTCACCACAGTAGGAAGCACATCTATGACTTCCTCTAAAATGTCTGTTAGATAGACATGGCTGTGACAAACCCACTCCCCTAATGGCACATTACAGGTCTTGTAATGCCAACTTCTGCTAGTGCGACAAGATTTATATTCTAAAGTGAATTTATTAAGGTGCAATTAGTATACTCGTACACTGCTTGAATTTCAGCTTTGTTTCGTTAGTCTGCCAGATGAGAAGAAATGCCACTTTTTTGGTTTTGTAACATTTTCACAGAAACATTCAGGGATGAGTTTATGTGACTGTGTTCTGATAAGGGTTCCCACAGAAACCAGAGCCCTGTGCTACCAGAAATGTGAGTAGAATGTATTGTTCTCATCAAAACTCTTGCCTTTACTGCAAGGAATATTGACAAGCATGTGAATGTTCATCCTGATGGCTGTTGGAGGAAGGCTGAAGCAAAAACGTGGACTTCATTGGCTGATCTACCTGTATTTCTCAGAAGTAAAGGAAAAAGCTAGGAAAAGCAGTTGCAAAATTTTGAAGACCCCAGGCTCACACTAAGAGCTCATCAAAGGGGTTTACATTAAAATTATTCAAGGCTCCATAAATATGACCACCAGATTTATTAAAAGGGCCTTCATGCTGTAGGTTTTATTTGCTCTGACCACTCTCACCCCACTTCTGCCTCCCTGGTAGGACTTCTGGCTCACTGGCCGCTCTGGAGTGTAAAAATCAAGGTCAAATGCAGTGGGGACAGATATGCTTTAAAACACGGTTATTTTTCACTGAAAAGTTTCAGTCTTGGAGGGGGGAGAGGTGTCTGTGTTTACCCAGCTAATTTACTGCATGGACTGAGTGCAGTAGTCGCATGTTTACATGAAGAAAATTACTTCATTTAAACTCAAGTTTTATTTCTGTGTCAAAAAACTTGTGAGCAAGCTGGGTGTCTCTGGCTTTTGTCTTTGCCCCCCACCACATTCCTGTGTTGACTGGCCTTTTGGACCTCCTTGCCCTTCCACGTGGGAACTTTTCTTCCTGCTGCCCAAAACCCTGCGAACAACATCATCTTTTCTGATACTGCATCCTTATTTCAAAAGGGACACTGGGAGAAGATGTCAATGGAGAAGCTCCCAAAATGCTTGCCTCTTTTGGCTCTTGGAGTAAAAGAGGAGTGAAAGATGAGAAAAAGGAGGGGAAAAGAGAAAGACCAGCTCTGAGTATTTTGAGTTGTAAGATAATTTTGAAAATGGCTTGTTCACTTAAGAGGGTGTTGGAGTTAAAAAATGAAAATTGCTTTTGCAGCAAAGTGCACCATAAGGTCTGCAGGGACAGATTAGCACAATGGCTCTCTGTGTCCTATGCAGTAAATGCTGCTTCAGTGGTTACTGTAAGATAGGATATGAAGGTGAGAGAAGTTAAGAATTGCTTGAGCCCCTGTGATTCACAGGCACCATTATATTGAAAGATAGAGGAACCCTGGTTTTACTTAATTGGCAAAGACAGCGATGGATCAATCAGACAGTTTAGTGCAGGTTTTTTTGTTGAATGGCTCATAGCTTCATGAGCTGTTTCTGTGCGGCTCTGACATAGGAAGCTTCATTTTCCCCTGATCAGATGTATCTAGTCAGAACTGTCTCGATGATGGCCTGCTTTGACCCTTGCTATACATGTGTGAAAGGAAAGGCACAGTTTAGTTCACTGTGGTACTGAAAGCCATCTCTCACCCATGAACAACTCAGTGGTCCCTAATTAGGGCCAGAGTATCGCTGTTAACTTAGAGAAGATCAGAATTGTCCTCCTGACATTTATTTATGTTAGGAGTGGTGGTTGTTTTAGAGCTGTCTCAGGCATACCCATGACTTGGATGGGAATTCTGCATTCCACTAGAAGCATCGTTTATGTATTTTCTGTGAGCAGTTTCTCTTCATCTTTGATAACACAAATCTGATTTCCCTTGTGATCATAAAGCAAGAGATGTATAAGAAATACCTATGAGAAGACGTATCAGCTTTGAAGTATTCATGACTTGATTTAGGCTTGGAAATAAAGGTGAGGTTTTATCTCGCTAGAGAGTGAAGTGCTGGAATGGTTTCCTGTTAGGAACCATTGGCAAGAGGTGTCCTGGCAGGTTTTGGTGTGAGCTGGAAAAACATGAGGCAGGTTGTGTAGCCTGATGATCTGCCATACCAGGGACTTGCCCAGAGGACTCGAGAGCCATCACTCCTAATCAAATTGACTGTTCAGAGCTGGGAAGGACACTTTTGATTCTGTGTAAGTTACTCAGGCAAATGCAAGTTATTTTTGGTGCAAGTTACCCAGGATCCAGCTGTTTCAGACAGGTTAACAAGCCTCTTCTCTTCTTCTCCATTGTTTTCTCACATCTCCGAGCTGAGGTACAAGAATGGAAGGCCAGATCTTGGACATGATGTGCAGTCAATGACCCACAAAGCCTCTGAGAGATGTAACTTTAGGAGAAGTGCTTGGTTAGACACTCTGTATGCTAGAGAGAATTGTGTTCGCCCACTTGTCTGCCGGCTGGTAGAGGAAAAGGGGACTTCTGTGCATGCAGTGAGGTCATGTACAGCTGAGAAAACTGAGCAGCTGTGGATCACTTCCCTGGGTTACGGCAAAGCCCGCTTGTTGTTGTTGAATATAAATCCTGTAAATGGATTTGATACTATTAGCAGAGAGGGCATCAGAATATATGTGCAAAAGAAGAAAAGATCATGGCTGGATATGCTGTCTTAATTGTAGTGCTTCCTGACTTGATCTCAGAAAAAATTTTTTTTTCAGTAGGGAAACAAAGACATCAATAATAAGACACAAAAAAATATATACATTTATGTATATATATAAAAAAAATCCTTCAAATGATTATTTACATGCTGGTGGACAAGGTTTATGGGCTATCTCTTGCAGATTTTGGGTGCCAGAGAGGCAAAGAGTCTCTGCTGAGGAATAGAATTCCTTGACCCAATATGTGTTAAAAATTATGAAAACTGGAACAGGATAAAATGATGGTACAAGTAAAATGTTGTCTGGAACATACTGAAATAGGTAAATTTTCAGCCAGAGAGACTCATTCCCTTGCGATTTCCTTCCTCTTCATGTTTTAATGGGCTACCTGCTGGGTGCCTGTTCCACCAAGCAAATGAGTCAAGTTGCTGTCAGTTTGGCAAAGTCTCTGACTTGTGCTCTGTTGGCCATATATGCATCAAAAGTAAAGCTCAGTAGAGGACTTGTCACAAGAGAGGGACTTTTCACGAGGACATGTAGTGATAGGACAAGGGGGAATGGCCTTAAGCTGGAGGAGGGCAGCTTTCGAGTAGATATTGAGAAGAAATTCTTCTCTGGAAAGATGGTGAGGCACTGGAACAGGTTTTTCAGAGAGATCGTGGCCTTGCCATCCCTGGAAGTGTTCAAGACCAGGCTTCATGGAACTCTGAGCAACCGGGTCTAGTGGAAGCTGTCCCTGCCCGTGCCAGGGGGTTGGGAGTAGGGGATCCTTGAGG
Source organism: Empidonax traillii (assembly GCF_003031625.1). Lineage (NCBI taxonomy): Eukaryota > Metazoa > Chordata > Aves > Passeriformes > Tyrannidae > Empidonax > Empidonax traillii. Next base: position 1,523,228 of record NW_020955477.1, read on the forward strand.
TCCCTTCCAGCTCAACCCATCCTGTGATTAAATGCTTAAGATTTTGCTGTAATGGGCGTGGAGGTCTGTAAGGTGAATATATCAGACATCTGCTTGGGAAGACAGAGGTTTATTTGCTTGTCATTTTAGTAAGACTGAGTGAAATTCTGCAGGGAATTTCTTCTTGGTACCGAGTTCTTGCTGATTTATCATGGTTAAATAATTGCCTCTCGTTTAGAGAGCTTGCGTTAGCAGGTGCAGAAAGGGGAGGGAATTACTTAATTTAAATGAAGCTTTTGTTTTAAACTATAAATAAGGAGCCATCCTTGTTGCTCGCTCCTTTAATCAGGGAACTTTTTATTAATCTTATTTTGACATTTGTGTTGGAATTAATGTGATTGGCAGCAGAATCCAATAAATGAGAATTTCAGAGGTGTTTCTGTGCCTCTAAATGAACCTCTGCCTGCCGTTTGACTTGGCAGCACTTGTAGAGTTCTGCATCAGCTGGATTTTATTGTGTGGGGAGATAGATAATCAAAAATGGATTCGCACGTGCCTGCAAATTAAACATTTTGCTCAGAGTGCTCACTTGCTGTTGAGCAGCAGTGTAATGTCAGGGAGAGGAGGGGGAGGTACACGAGCCCAGTGCACCGAGTGCTAAATGCCTCGTCTACGAAAGCACAATGGCAAATGTTCAACAGCGCAGTTGTGTCAAAACAAATCAGATCATAAGCAGCATTGGCTTGCTTGGCTTTGTTTGCATCTCCTCTCTGCCTCGTGATGAATGGTGCCAATAAGTTACTGTATACAGCTAATGCGTGCTTTAATACCCCTTTGAATATTAATCTGCTAGCAGAGATATTCTTGACATTTAGCCCTCTGCAAGCCTTGCAGAGTAAGTCCAGTGCACTAATTGATTTAATTGTGCCAGTATATGTTTTTTTTTTTCCTGCTTGTTTCATTCACAAGGCTTTGCAGTGGGTAGAGAAGTGATGCATCCAGAAGTGGACATGACTTCTCTTGTGCTGGGCCAGGAGCTTGGAAATCAATGCGTCACACTCTGCTTCTTGGGTATAGAGCCAGTCCTACTGAAGAACACGATGCTAATTTGTCTGAGTATTGATAATATGTTGGGAGAAGACATTCCCCTCGCACTCCCCTACCTCAATGAACCTATTGATCTTTTTGTTGTGATTCTGTAATTTATAAGCCTCGGTCTGATTGTTAAAGAAAATTGTCTACTGAGTAAGCTAATTTTCAGGGTATGTTTTAATACTGTGAGGGGGTGTAAGTGACATAAAGCTGCAGTGTTTTTTGGTTGTTTGTGATGGGACACGGCATGAGCCCTGTAGCTCTCAAGTTGTAATAACTTTGGAGTCACAGTTTGCGAAAACAAACAATATTTAAATTTTATTAAAGGACTCAGTCCTCCTTGCTGTTGTTGTATTTGGAACATTTTCTTCCAGTAAAATGCCAATAGTTGTTGTTGTTGTTGTTGCAGCCTTTCTTGGGACAGGATGAGAATGGATGACTCACTCTTTTCAGTGGTTTAAGCTGGCAACACACAGTCTCTAACCAGAAATTTTTGCTTTATTTCTGGAAGGCAGTACTTTTCCTAAAGATCCCACCTTCTCAGTTATCTTCCTGAGTAACTCGATGTTTTTTTCTGTGGTGGGTAAATTGGGAAACAGTAATGTGTTCTGCTGCAGACTTGTGGTCTGGAATATTGAGGGACAGACCTTTGTGGGCTGAAAACTGGTACCACCATCCTTTTTTTTTTCCTTTTTCTTTTGGGGACAGGATGAGGAGCTTTATGCTGCTGAAGTAAAGGAGGATTCAGACATAGAGCAGGAGAGGTGCTTTGAGGCAATTGCGAGTTGAGACTTGTGCATGATCTTGCCTCTTGTTAAAAGTAAGACAGCTCTGCAGCTGCGCTGCCTTTGCGGTTGGGTGCTCCAAGACCCGCTGCCCTGGCCCTCTTGCTCTTCATGTTGATATATTTTCTTCCTGGGGACAACCTTCTAGGAGGAAACACATGTGAGCTGTATTAATATTAATATTATTAATTATATTATTAATTCAATTATTCTATGATATTGTTATATCATTGGTATTAATAATCATTAATATTACCATGCATTCACGGAACAGTTTGAACCAGGGCTGATGATTCAGTGAATTATGCCAGGACAGTTTTTTTGCCCTATTCTCTTTATTGAGTGGATGGAAGGTACGTAATGTAACAAGCACCTCCCCAAGCCTTATTGAAAGAGCATTTGGGTGCAGTGGTGAGCATTTGGAAAACACCTGAGAAAGTGCGTTGAACATGTAACTTAACTTTTTTTTCTGGTGCTGTGTGAGGTGGTCTTCAACTGCGTGGTTCTTTTCTCCTGAAAACCTTCTTCCTTGGGCAGGCTTTGATTCAGCAAGGCATTTAATGTTATCGACATCAGTGTGTGCACGTATCTGCTTAAAGGGGTGCATGAACATCCTAGTGACACACTGCCTATGCAGGGTCTGTGATGGAGAACGTTGTTATAAGGTTGTGTTTCTTTCCTCCTTTATTTACAGGTGCTGTTTATACACATACACACACCCTTCTATCATTCCATCAAGTACTTCAGAATAAATTTTCTTAATCCTTCATTGAGCACAGAGTGGAGGCATCTCCCAAGAGTTACCAGGAAGGCTTGATCAGGTACCTGGGAGCTAGTTTTCATGGTGGTTTTGCTCCTGGCCGTGCCATGATTAGCACTCTTCACAAAGGGTGAAGTGAAATAAAGTAACAAAACACATCATGAGTTAGCTTCACTAGTATTAATTAAAAAAAAAAATAAATCACATCCTAGCACTATTCTAGCAATGTTTTAATCACATATGAGAGAGGAGGATGGAACATTTTTCCTACTGCCTTTTTTCTTTCAACTTAAAACAAAAACATTAACAGCAAACAGCAAAATATAAACTGAAGCTGTGTATCCAAACAAGCCAAAAAAAAAAAAATCTCAAGGAAAGCCGTAGGTTTGAAAACTGAATTTTCTAAATTATAATTAATGTATTTTATCTGGCTTTTCTGACCAGGGGTTTCAGCTCTAAAGGGCATGCTGGGCAGAGCTGACTGGCAGAACTCAAAAGATTAGACATGTAAATGACATGAGCTGCAAAGAGGATTTCATCTTTCTTGGTGTGTTGAGGGGGGGAAATCCTTCAACAAATGTGTAAAATTTCTTTAATAAGTAGAACTGTCAGGAAAATGCATGGAGTTCCAGCAGTGATAATTGGTGCTTCAAGTCTCTAGAATAACCAGTCAACCAAAAGATTTGCATTTACCTAATTTCTTTAGGACTTGAACACGTGAATGTCACTGCTTCCATGCCAAATAAGGGCACATACAGGGGGAAAAAATGCCCAAAACAAAGAAAAACCAACAAAACAAAAGAAGGGCCGAGTTAACTCTATAATTCTTTCTTATTGTGGTTTAGGGACTGCTTTCTACAGATCTTTTTCAGTGCTTAATCCATTCAGCCCCGTTTCCCACTGCAGACAGGTATTGGCCTTGGAGCCTCTTGGATAGTCCCCAGAAGCTGGTGTTTAACCCTCCCTTTTTCCCCACCAACTTAGCTCTAAATGCATGGAAGCATGTATGTTCCTCCTGCATCCACCACACCCAGTGGCATCTGGTTTAACTGGTATTTGTAGATCAGAGCTTTGAAATTCTCTCACTCTGAGCTTGTGCTCATTTTTTCATGTGCAAAAACCTTTGCCAAAATTAGTCAGGGTGGGCAGACCTGTCCTCTGAGGCCGTGCTCTCTGGATGCTGCAATTTAACATAGGAGAGCAGCAGTCTCCACCATGCCAGGGTGGGTGGGTCACTGCCTCTATTCCTGGGGGTGCCAGCAAAAGGTGACTCCCTCAGAGGAAAGCCCGTGCATCAGTTGTCTTGTTTGATGTTCGGATACAGGATTTCAGAGGTGACGTGTCGCACCTGAGTGTGTTTCACTGGAATGTGTAAATCCCAAATCCGTGCAAGTTGAACCTATTTTCTAAGTTTCTTTGGCTGTGGCTGCCGGTTTTATTGATCTCTCTTTGGATGAAAGCTGAGTGCCTCTCTCATCTGTAGCCCTGTCACTGGGAGGAGGCTTCTGGAAGAAGCAGGGTCAAGCGTGCCTGATTTTCGAGGCTGACCATGCTGCAACCTTCCCCTCCACTCTCAAAATACACTCTGGGAGATCTCAGCACAGAGGTTCCTACTTCAGCCCTGAAGAGCTGGAGCTGTAGCAGAAGTAATTATTCTCTCTCTCTGCTGCTGCTGGGCTTGGGGGCCCTCAGCAAGAGCGATCAGTGAGGAAATGTCTGAACTCTTGAGTGAGGAGTAAGAGGGTACTCTTGAAGGGGGGCTGACCTGTAACTGGGATATTAATCCTAGTCGTCTGACCTGGGAGGAAAGCAGGAGTGCAGTTTCTCTCCAGCCCCTGCAGATGCTGTGAGATGCAGTTTGCTGTGCAGAGGGTAGACTACACCTCAGATTTAGAGGCAATTTAGAGCTCCATTGACTTGTAAGATAAAACGGTGATGTGAGTTTATTTCATTCCTCCCATGACTAAGGGATGGTGAGCCAGTGCAGGGGAAATACGAGCTACTTTCACCCAAACACAGTTTTTACCCAGAGCTTAAAGGTGAGCCAGGGCTCTGCAGGGTGTAAGGAAAATACCCTTCTTCAAATTCAGCAGGGAGGCAAAGCCTGTGTGGTAGATTTTTAGCCTGCACCCTACATTGGGATGGCTCAAGGGTGAAACGGTGTTTTGCTGGAGTGTTTGCTCCAGACTTGAAATACAATAGCTAGGAGTAGGAAGATGGGGAAAAAGTTGAAGATACTTTGAAAAAAGCTTTATGTTGTGCTCTACCTGATGTTTCCCTCACTGTGGAGTTGGGAGAATTTGTCATCTTTTCTTCTGGTACTCTTGCTGTATTTATTTATTTTTTTTCTCTGGGCGAATAAAAGTAAGCCTCAGCAGTGTCTCTGAAAATCTTGGGTTACTGAATCAATAGTGCTACCTCTGCTCTCCTAAAATTATGAGCAGCTTGGTTTTGAAAAAGTGACATGTTCGAAAGCCAGGCAGTCCTGCATTTCTTGGAGCTGCACAACAGGGACTTGGAGCAGCACGTGGTTACGCTTAATTAGACAGCCTGAGGCTGGGATGGCTAATGCTGGCTCCACTGAACCTGGATATGAACCTCAGCACAAATCTGTCTGCTCTTTCCACCCTGATAATGGCAAGAAAGGGGGTTGTAAGAGTTGCAGGGCTGCTTCTGGTGAACCAGCTTGCGAGATGCCATGTCAACTGCTCTTCTGCACCAGAGGTGTAAAGACTTGGGGCTTTGTTTGCCACCAAATTATCCTAATGTGGTAGGTTAACTTGGATATGTGCACTGGAGTCTCTGGATCTGTGCAGCAGTGCTGCACAGAGTGTAACCTTTGCTTTTGTCACTTATGGAGGTTTGTGTTTTAGGTCATTTATCTTGATAATGAGTTATGTTTCACACCTCTTCAACAAGCACAAGTGTAGAAAAAAAAATGCTATTAGGAGAGGAGAATGGTCTGGAGGCTGAAGTCTCAGAAAGAGGAGTTGGGTTTTCATATCTGCCAGTACATGGAGGTCTTTCATTTTAATACCTAGCAAGCAGCTGATATCCTTTCTACCAAGGAGGAGATGCATCTTGTCCTTCTGCTCTTTCAGGCAATACCAGCTGTCCATCACTAGCCTGAGGGCTGTGAAACTCAGCTGTTGTCTGAGCGGTGCCCAAGATGGGGACTTGAAAGAGGAGGAGTCCTTTTCTCTCTCCAATTACAGCCTCAGTTTTGCAGTTTGAAGCAATGGTGAGCATCTTTTTTTTTTTAATTAGAGCATTTTAGAAACCCAAGTCTGAAAATGGAGGACTCCTCCGTGTAAAGTGTTTTAGACTGTACCAGAAAGTGCTGCAAATCAAAAGGCTTGAGTTGGTGTTTTTTTTTTTTTTATTAAAAATGAGCCAGATTGCTACTGGCATCTCCAGAGGAAAGCTGCTGTTCCTGGTTCTCAGAGAAATTTTGTTGTGTGAGAGTGGCAAAAAAGGCTGGAACAAAGCTCTTGTTTACTCGAAGTACATGCTCCCATTTTCTCATTCACAAGCTGCAGCAGAAACTCACAGGAGGACAGGAGCTCCTAGGACACAGTTTTGCAGAGAGCTGGTCACAGCCACCAGCCAGAGGGATTTCTTCCCTTGGAGGTGCCCTCTTGGCAGGATGCTTAGATTGGATCTCCCGTGCTGCTGTGTGAAAGGCTCCTGCCAGTGCCAGGCTCTGAGATGGGTTTCTAGGAAACCTGGATTATCATTCCACTTTTATTGTGCTCTTTGAAGCGTTCATTGATCTGTTTATTTTTGTGGCAGGAGACTTGTGTCGTCTGGGTTGGGCTGGGCTTTGGTGCTAATGCAGCAGATTTTTTTTGTTCAGGGGACTAATCCCTTCATATCAAGATCTTGTTTACAACCTGTTAGTCCCATAGTTAGACTTAAAGCTCTTTAAGGAAGGACTTTACTTGTGTATGTGTGTCTTTGAATAGGATGTACCTGACACAGGAGGGCCATGATCTGGCATTGAGTGTGTAGGCATTCCTGCAATGGAAAGAACAGTTCCATTTCTCCTCTTGGTTGAGCAAAGAGATGTGCATGACTAGGAAGTTAGGCAAGGGTGGCCTGATCTTGCATCTTGGGCACCAAGTGCCCTGTTCTTGGCATATTTACATTCTGCAGTTTTCAGGGGATCCAGAGGGCTCTGTGGGTTAGGAGGGGCTGAGGATTGGCCTTGGCAGTACTTAACAGCATTCAGCTGGTTTCAGCTTGCAAGCTGGAGGGACGATCTGGTATTCTGGGCAACTGCAAAGCCTTTCTGGGCCGATGTTCTCCAAAGGAGGACCAGCAGTCCTGTACTGTGCTGGAGGGGGATGGTATAGCAGTGCTGGGAGGACTGAGCTGTTGAGCTGCTGTGGGAATGGAGCCTTATGAAGGTGGGTGGGTCCTGCACAAAAGTTGCTCTGTGAACTGGCTGTTGTTGCAGCTGCTAGAAATGCTGGAGATGTGGGCAGTTCAGAGATCCCTTTGGGCATGTTTCATCACCCTGAACATACTGGGATACCAAACAAAACTGGCCTTTTTTATGAGGAAATAGGTTATTGATATATCATTTAATTTGAATTACTCTCGTCAGGTTTTATCACTTGGGTTCCCTTTCTGCTGTTGTGCTGGCTGTGGTTTGCATAGTTTCCTTTCAGTGCCAATTAGCACATCAGTGTTCTGGAGATCCCCGGGTGTAGGAGGCTTCTCTCTTCTCCGTGTAAGCATTTTGCCTAAGCTGGTTTTTCTTCCACTTTTTGTGGTCTCCCAGGCAGCGATATGGAAGAGGAAAAAAACCCCACAATCATGCTTTAAAAGCACAGAACCATGAATGTAAGTCAGACCGCTAACACCCTTTGTACCTCAGAGTAGTTTCAAGCTGAGGCTGTTGGGTTTTAAAAAACAAATAATCAAAAAACAAAATAGCACATCAAGAGTAGGGACACTATATATTCTGAAAGATTTCCCAGAGTTTAAGTGTAGCTATTAGCTGCCTCCTTTTAAATGAGCCATTTCAGGGTGATAATCTCTCCCTATCAGATCATGATTTTGAGCAATTGGTATCTCTGATATTAGCTTTAACCTTTCCTGTGTAAGCTCATTAAGATGGAGAAAACATACACAGGGGAGACCACACAGAGCTCATCTTTCAGTGGGCAATCCTTCCTCTTTAGCAAGAGAAACAGCTTAAACAACAGTCAGCAGTATGGTGTGGTTTCTCCCGGCAGAACACCATGAAATAAGAGGTTGTGGATTCATGAGAAGTCAGTGTAATGTGGCACACAGCAGTGTTATCAACTGGCTCCAATGCTGTCACATGCAGGCTTTGGTTTGGGTTGTTGATCCTTCAGCAAAACCTGGCAGAATGGAGCACGTGAGGGAGAGCACAGCAAGGAGAAGCAAGGTGCTTATTGGTACTGGTGAAAGGGGGATTTTTCAGGAAAAAAAAAAACACCATCAGACACAGGGCTTTTGTTTCCTTCTTGCTGTGATCTCTGCAGCATATCCAGCGTTGCTGTTTGCATTTCACCCTAATCTGTACGATGTTGATCTAGATGTTTAATGAGTGGATTGGTGTGAAATCAGGCTTCAGGCTCCCAGACAGTGGCTCAGTAAATACAATAAGCAGCCGCTCTTCTAGCCTGGAGGGGTTGTTATGAATTTTTTATCACATACCATTCTGACAGCATTTGGATTTGTAGAAAGAAAATAACCCCAACCCCTCACTTTCCCAAGAAATCTCCATTTCAAAGGTTTACATACTGCAACAACTACTACCTAATTGTTGGTGAGTAAGCCCCATGCATGCTTATGCAAGTTAGGGGAGACAGACGCTTGAAAAAGATGATTCTGATATTTGCTCTGACAGGCAGATAGATACCAGGAGGCTGAGTGGAGGGTGTCAGGCACACTCTGAGGAGCTGGTGGGAGCCTGGGGACAGGCATAACCCGCTGAAGCCCACATCAGTCTTTTAACTCTTTCTGCCAAATGATGGTTGAATTTTTAGCAGTGATGCTTTTGCCATCCCTGTTATTTATCGATGCTCAAAATGCCTCTTGGAGTAGCAGATGGATCAGCTCTCTGCAATTGCCCTCTTAGTACTGTTTCACAACTATTGTCTTGCTCTTAGTCTCTTCTTAAGATTAAAAGCCCACCAGAAGACCATAAAATTAAAAACAGCCTCTTAAAGATAGCTCTGCTAAATCAGGAGGTGAAGCCCTTTTCAGTAGGAAAGCTGAAGGCAGCAGAGGCAGCCCAGTTCTCGAACTTTTATGATGAGATTACTTGCACTGTAGGGACACATAGTGCCAGGGGCTGTGCAAATACATCCTTGGAGCACTTGAGTGCTCTGTAAACAGAAGGGAAGAGCAGAGCAGGAGAAGGGTATGCCCTGGCTCCCCAGAGCCGAGGGGGCAAGACCCTGTGCTGACACATGTGGGAAGGGGCTGGGGGTGGGGGGCTGCCCTGCAAGCAGCCAGGAGCTTGCAAGCTCCCGACTTGCTGGCCTCCCCTGGGGTCCTGCCCTGTCCCATGGGACAGTGGTGAGGCTTAGCAGGCTCCAGATGTGTTCAGCTGTGTGTCAGGCTGCCGAGGTCCCTGAGCGCTCATCAACGTTTGTCAAAGGTGTCAAATACTGAAAATGCCCTTTGCTTGGGCGTAAACACCTGCAATGAGGAGGCAGGGGTGTGGCTCCCAAACACCTGCCCCCAGGTGTACAAGCAAAACCTCCTTACTCTCTGCTGCTGTGTGCTGGTGAGCAGGGGCTCTGGGACAGTTGTGGGGCTGCTCTGGCTGCAGGAGAGCACTGCCTGCTGCAGCTCACACAAGCTGGAGAGACGCTGGCCCGCTATTAAAAATAGGTAATGGGCCGTGACGTCCACCAAATGAGGTCTTGTGATAGTCACAACAAGTGAGGTGTTTCAGGCAGATGAACATAATTCTGTCAGTGGGATTAAAAGGAGATGCTGCAAAATTACACAGATGGTTTTCAAGAAGTCATAAAAAGTTAATTGAAATGGTTTTTTTTTTTTGGTTTGGGGTTTTTATTATTTATTTATTTATTTATTTATTTATTTATTAGTTGTGTGCTGTGTTGTCGCAGAGGACTGGGTGTGTGGATTAAAAGGCTGTGTGGAGGTGAGGTGAAGTGAGAAGGATTTGATGCTTAAAAAGAGCTAAAGGGAGGGTTTTTTTTTTTTTCTTGTCCTCTCCTGCAGCTTTGCATCTGCCCAAAGAGGAGAATGCCCTTGTTCATACCTTGTAGTAATTCCAGTGAGGGGTAGAGGCAGAAGCACACCATGCTGGTGCACTTGAGCACGGCTGCTGGGGTGCTCAGGGCAGCAAAGAGAAGAATCCATTTTAAATTGTGTTTTGTTGATTCTTGCCCGCCCAGTGCCATTTTGCTTGTGCTGAGGAGCTGGCCAAGTACACAGCCTGCCCTGGCAGCTTGTGCAGAAGGCAACAGTGTCCATTTTGCCCATCAGTCTGACTATGAAAAATTACAGGAGTCCGAGGAAACCTCAGATGCATATGGACTTTCTCATCTGAGTACCTGAGCTGCAGCCCTTCCAGCTGAGCTGCAGGCCCTGGCTTTCAGCCTTCACAATTAGTTTGGTTCCTTGAAAATTGAGTGTGTGTCACATTCATAGCACAGATTTCACCAGAGCTATGACTTAATTTGGAAAGTTGGGGTGGTTTTTTTTGTTTGTTGGTTTGGTGTTTTTTTTGTTTGTTTGTTTGTTTTTGTTTTTTTTTCTAACAGGGTGGGCTTGCTGCAGGGATCAGGGCTAGAAATCAATTCTTGCTGCTCCTTGCAGAGGCAGAATCCGCTCATGGGTGGGTTTCTTCTTCATTGCACGTCACAGTCCTGCAAATGGCTGGTGATGGTCAGAGCCTGTCTGTAGCATTTGCATACTTGGCAGCTAAAGTCAAGGGTGGGTTTGGAAATCTGGTAAGATAAATTGTTTTTCAGACTCGGTGCATTTATCACCTGTTTTAAAAATAACACAGAAACTCCCTAAGATGTGAACCTCTTGTGCTGGAGATGATCTCCATCCCAAACATTAGTCAGACAAGAAACCAAAAACCAGAGACACAGAGTCTAGGCAATTTGCTGAATCCTGAGGGCAAATTCTGCCAAGTTATTTGTGTTTCTGACACCTGTGTGGGGTTTTTGAATTCTGGATGCCCTGAAGATGCTCACATGGTGGTCAGTGCTTCGCAGCAGTGCTGTGGGGACAAGACTGTTTCTGGGGAGGTTGTTGTCATCCCATGGGCTCTGTTGCAACACCCTGTCCACCCCATGGATGGCTCAGGCTTCAGGCCACTGAGACACGTGGCAAGTTTGTGTTCCCTCCCTGTTTCTGTGTGAAACCTTTCCAGTTACCAAAGTACAGCACTATGTGGACTGCTCTTGGGAAAACTGAGTCTGTCTCGGCCAGACCCAGTGCACTCTACTACTGATTTCATGAAAGCAGTTAAAAGGACAGTTGGGAAAGCAACAGCATGGGAACAAGCTGTGGACGGTGAGGTTTAGATGAAGGGGAGTGGCAAAACTTATCACCTGTGCTTGGCTGAGTGGCAAAACCAAGCTATGAAATGTGCCATCTGTGTTGGCACCTCCCTGGTGGGGAGGTGGAGCAGCAATGTCCTCTCCCAGCACGAGCCAGGCAGGCTGCTTTCCTGGGTTTTTGCATAGACACCTTACTTAGCCTCGAGGTGTCCAGGGGCTGGGGTGGTTCATGTCCGCAGTGTGGTCTGGATGGAGCCCACGGACCAGCGTTGCAGCCAGCACATGTGCATCAGGCAGTGGTAAGGGTGCAAATAGAGGCCAAACCCCAAGTGTCTTAACAGGGCAAACAAATACCGAGTGTGGTTGGTAGAGGTGGGCAACCTCCCTTGAAGCCTCTTTGTAAGTGTCAGTCTGAACCAGAGCAGAAATACTTTTTCTCTAGAGAGTTTACCCAGGAGGATGGCCTCTGTCTCCATTCGAGTGGGATGTATAGACCTCTGCTAACATGCTGCTCTGTTCTCACCATGAAGGCAGCACCATGGGAAAGCTCAGTCCTATCAGTGTAACAGCTCCCTCTGTAGAGCCACATCTTTATTTAATGTTTCGTGGTGACCTCACGTGTGGTGATTTTATCCACCCTGTGAATTCTTGTGTGTTGTTTTAAGAGTTCACTTCTTGGAGAGGGATTTTTGGATTTAAAGACCTGGGTGGGGAAAGATTTCCAGAATGTTACAGCATTCGGCTACTGCAGTGTTGGAGAGTTAATTTCTCAGTGTAATCATCACCTGACGTTTCTTTGCCTGTTGTACAGCTGTGGGAACCCTGAAGAGATTTGCATCAGATTTGTTTGACCCTGCCATGTGGCGAGTAGGATCAGGTTTTAGCGGTTTTATCAGCCTGTCAGCATCCATCATTTTCTCTCAGGGGAAATAAGTGATCCGCTTGCCTTCCCTGCTTATTTCACATTTGACTTGATGCTCCCACTGTGGCAAAGATATCGTGAACCCTTTTAGTCGTGCTCCTTTGGAGGCAGAGATAAAAGAATGTGCTCTCTGAAGGCATTTCCTCAGCCTGTGGGCTAATTGGGGCCAGTGGTGATTTGAAGTAAGCATCCTTGTAAATGAGCCCCTGGCCAGGTTTTGCATTTCTGTCTCACTGGTCTGTCCTTAGATTTTAGGGATTTTGATCATCCAGACCAGGTCTGAGGCACCAGATCTTGATCGTACCTGTGCTTAAAGCAACTCTTTTTATCTCTCTAAAGCAAATTCTCCTACTTGTAGGCAGGTAAGGAGGATTAATGCTAGTTAGTCATTTGTCTCTTGCTTTTTAATACCCGTGTAGCCCCACGGGGGGACACACTGCCTCCAGTGCCTCAGAGGAGGCACACAGCTGGACGAACAAGGCAGCTGGAGAGCTCAAGTGGGCCTTAGGCAAGAAATAAATCCTTGCCTTTTGCTGAGGTACTCATCCAGGCTTCCCTTTGGCTTGGTAGCTTCGAAATCTCCTGCTCTAGCAGCCCCACAGCAGTTCTGCAGAAAGCTGTTGAAATCTACAGCCAAACACAAGGCAGAACTGGACTGGTTTGTCAGAAATTCATCCTTGCATCTGTGATGTACCTGGGGGGATGAGTTTCAGATTTCCCATTGTAATTTCGTCAAATTTGCTTTATATGAACTGCTTTGAGACTGAAATGGAAGACGTGGCCTTGTCAGACAACTTGCTTTGTGATTTGGACTTGTTCCAACCTCAGTCAGTAAGGGAAAACAATAGCATGAAAACACCCTACTTTTGAGGTAAAGCACATGAAAATGTGGGATTGAACTGTCGCCACTATGAAGTGACATCCCATCACTTACTGTGACTTGCAAGGCCACTGGGAGATTTTCTCAGATGGTGTCTTGTGCTACCCTTCAGGAGCAGAACACAATGCAGGAGAACTGTTCTAACAAAAAATCTTGGGAACTTCACCGAATAAAAGGTTTAATTAAGACTGAAGAGGACTTCAGTGTTCTGAAACACTTGTGTAGTGCTTAGTTGAGTAGGAATAGACTGAAAAGAAGACCGCCTAAGGTTTTTTTCTTGCATGCAGACACTGGCAAAATCAATCGTTTCATCTTCGCAGTAATTCAGGTGCCAGCGTGCATAGTCACAATCAAAATACTTCACATGAGAAACTGCATCTTTTAACAGGGGCTTTTTAAACAGAGCAATTGGCAGCTACCTGCTTAGCTTGAATGATTTCAGTAGAATAAATTAGCCATTTTTCTTTCATTCCTTCACTGTTGCATTTATGCACAACCTCTGGTGTGTTCCTGTGTATTTAAGGCACTTTAACTGGATATGTGGAATCTCTTGATTCCTGATAACTCGAGAAATTAGCTGTGGTTTGTTGACAAAGAGAAGGAAACTTTCCTGTTTTCCTAGTGAAAATTTAGTTTACTGACTTGTGTAACGGCGCACAGAAGGCACATCCCTCAGAATTAATGACTGTCTGAAGACTCCTTAGCACTTGGATGTGCTCTGGTGCTGCCAGGGGGCTGTGCTTTAATTGAGGCGACTAAGAACACCGTAGTGGGTCAAACCAAGGGATCCATCTAGCCTTGCTACCTGTCTCCAAATGCTTAAAAAAAGCATTTTTGGACCAGGCAGGATAGAATGTATTGGGTTACCCGAAACAAAGTCAAACGTTGTGCTGGTAATGTCATGCTGCTGCTACAGGGAAGGGAGATGGGCTGGGTGGGTTTTTTCAGTGCACTCTACAAGATGCCAGAAGCAACTGTGGCATCTGAAGCTCTTAATTTGGGAGACGACTCTGCTGTTGTGTACAGTTTTCCTTCACGTTTCCAAATCTTGTTAGTGTTTGTTGGGTTTTTAAAGTTTGTTTCTCGACGTGCTGAAGTTAAATGTGACTGTCCTGTTTTCCATGTATTTTCTGCTTTCTGCCGTAGATCCTTGGCATCTTGCCTAGCTCCTGCTCAACTGCAAGAACGCTTATACGGTTTCCAGGGAAGTTGAGTGATGTTCAAAAGCTACGTAGAAGAAACTATTATGGATGCTGGGTGTTTCATTCCAGTGTTTCCAACTCTGTCTGATCCTGTCATGTTTTTTAAGGTGACCCTGTTCTAGCTAAGCTGTGATGGAGTGGCGCTAGAGAGGCTGGGACACTGCAAATGGAAACTTGAAAACAGCCAACCAATAGTAATCACCTTGAAAGAGCAATTAAGTTGTCTTGGTTCACTGTTGTGGGCCAGTGCTTTTTCAGGTGTCAGAACAGGATCTGGGCAGCCACAGCCACGACTACAGGTTGTATCACTGATAATTTTTCCTCCTTTTGTGCTGTCAGCTTCCATTCCAGGCTGTGTCATGTTCAAGCAGGCAGGATGCCTTGTGAAAATCCTTGCCCATGTGCCTTGTTACTCTCCTTTACAGCTTGTGGTTTTTTTGGATCATATCTTCTTAATACACCCTGTAGCACAAAATGTCATTTGGTCACTTGACCATCCTTTTCTGATGTTCTGGGCTTTACCTGCATTACTGGACAACATGTTTAGCTCTTTGCCTGTTTGGTTCCCTATCACAGTTGATATTTTTAGGAGGTACATCTTACTACTACATCTTCTGCTGTGGGTGATGAAGCCCTCTGCAGGTTGAGCTGAGGAGGAATGTGGCTGGCACAGATGTAGTATCCTTGAGGGACATTGTGCTTACCCTGACTGATATTACTGTAAGGAATGTGCATGTTGTTGCTTGACTCCTTGAAGCTATGGTTACTTCTCCTTCTAAAAAAAAATACAAGCTTTGCCTGCATTGGAGGATGTGCACCAATTACAGCTAATGGTGGGCAATTAGTTTGAATCCGGCAGAAGCTCTGCTGTCACAAATTGCAGCTTAACTTTTTCTTCTCTCATTCTGCTGTCGGCAGCTGTAATTGGGTCAAATGCTACAGCACAGGGGGGACTGCTATTCCCTGCATCCCACTCAGCAGAGCCCCCGTGCCGCTGCCCAACACCCCCTGAAAGAGCTGATGGCTGCCAAGCCCAGACAGGGCTGGGACTGCAGGTTGCACTGACCAGACGCACCCAGAGTGAATTGGTTTGAGGGCAGCTCAAGAAGCAGGAGGGAGAGGATGTAGCACCTGGTCCAGTGTTTATCTTCTCTTTCCATTGCGTGAGATGGCACTGACAGTGTGGAGAGGGCACCTGCATCTTTCGCTGCTGTGCTTCTCTGTAATTAAAGTCCATTCCCGTTCTGAAAACTTCATGGTTTCATGTAGGTTAAGTGGGAGAGAAGTATGAATTGTTTCCATTCTTCCTGGTGGGGGAACTGTGAGGCAGAGCAGTGCTTGACCTGTCCACATCACATTGCTGACATTTGGCACAGCAGAGTATTTTGAGCACAGATTTCTTGAATGTCAGGCCAGTGCCCTATAAACACAGGTTGCCTTTTGTTGTTTGCTGGGCACAACTGTGTGGGAGAAGCAATAAAGCAGCTCTGTAGGCAGGGCACTGAGGAATGCTGCTCGATTTGCATATGAAAACATTTATCCTAATACTCAGAGCTTACACAGCCACCAGTGAGGGGTTTCCATGGGCCTGAAGTCTGGCAGAAAGAGGGTCACACCACTCTCTTCAAATGAACTGCTTTAATTTTAATTAAGTCCACTACCTCCTGGGAAGTTGCAAGCTCCCAGATTTCTTAATTACCTACTGTGCAGCTGAAGCTTGATTGTAAGGCAGAGCTTGGAGATTTTTTTTTTTTTTTGTCCTCCCTTTCTAACTGTAAACAGCAGCCGCAAAGGAGCGTGTACAGCAGTAGATGCACGGGCAGTGACAGATGAGCCAGTACAGAGAGAGACAGAAATAACATGGCAGATTGGCTGTGGTTTTTAGCTGTCTAGGAATGGAGCAGAAGAGCTCTGCCTGCACACCATCTGGATGAGACAGTGAGAGGTGGTGAGCTTCACGTGAGCACAGGAAGAGGAGGGTGCTTTTCACTTGTTGGAGATCAGAACTGACACTTGGATGTGTTCAGGGTGCCATCTACCCTGTCTAAATATTTATTTCTTATGTTGTGCTCAGTCTAATGCAATCAGACTACAGTGTGGAGGGCTGCCGTATCCTTTTAACTCTGAATTTGTCTTGCAGTAACAGGCTCTGCTGCCCCCAAACTACGCGTGCATATTGCAAGCGAGGAGAAAAGTTGGAGCACCAGCTTGCATTACAGCACCTCCTGTGTTGCCTCGCTTCTTGCTGTCAATTAGATCTGACAGAGCTTGCTCTGTGTGCTACCTTAGGCTTTGTTGTGAGCTAGCGAGAGACACTAACCAATTTAAGTGCAAGCTTGATTCCCTTTTTATTAGTAGGAAGATAAATGAGCTAGCATTATCTTTTGAAATATAAAAATGTAAATTAACTTCTACTGATAATAATTTGTTTTACTATTTCCACTGAACGTTGAACAATAATGCAGGCTGCATGTTTTCCAGATATTCCCCCCAGTGGAAGAACAGTGTGCTGTGACAATACCAGTCTGAGCAATGTCTCTGTCGAGCAGAAACATGTTCATTTGAGCATGCTGACCCTAAGTTAAATTAACCATTGTACATGCAGACTGTCCTGTGACGTAGGCTGGATTAGAAGAAGGGTTTTTTTTTTTTTTGGTTTGGTTTGGTTTGGTGTTTGTTTGTTTGTTTTCTTAAATCACTTGATTCCCTTGGGCCTGGGTGAGATACAGAGTTGAATTTGTTGAGCATGACACATTCTTTGATGCCTGTTATCATCAATCCTATGGTGCCTGTCACCTCGGTCTGCAGAACTGTCTGTAGTAGCATAAACACACATTGAATAAGGAGGGTAAACAGTGTTTTACCTGGAAAGAAGAGTGCTTATTCGACTCAGCTCAAGCATGATTGTGATAATTTTGTTTAGTTCCTTCTTGTTGTAGACTTTTGTTTTTTTTAATAGGATGGTTAACTTGAACTTACCACCCTGTTGTATCTGTAATTCAGACTAAAACTGTTTCAAATAAATAGGTGGAGAGCAATTTTTCAAGCTTCTCAGTGTGGAAGAGCTGAATCATTAAGGACTGTTCTTGCACTGCTCTGTGTTACTGCAGCACATGGAGGGGAGAAGTTGAAATACAGTTAAGGAGTGGCTTGACCCCATGCAAGGAGTGAGTACAGAAATAAATCAAACCCTTTTCCTGATTCCTACAGTGCTATAGATAGCAGAGATTTGGAGCATCCCTGGACAACTCTCGGTTTTGAGTGTGGAGAGACTGAAAAGGCTAAAATAAACTTCTGATGCCTGTAAGACACTCCAGGGCAACCCAGACACTTGCCAAGTGTTAGTAAATGTGGCACTGGACTCCTAGGAGAGCTTCAGTGATGGAGGAGGCCAGGCAAGATGTTTGACGGTAATTAAAATGCCCCCCATGTGCTGATATCTTTGCAACTGGGTATCACCTGATCTCTCCAAACCCCATTGTCACTGTACCCTCACAAAACCTCCTGGCTGCACACACGTGAAACCAAGGTCTCTGTGGAATAGTGGTTGTACAGAGCTTTTCCTTGGCTTTGTTTTCCTGTGTGTCAGTTGTAAATGCCTCGGGACAGAGGAGTCTTTCTGCATGTAGGCATTTGCCTGCAAAAGGTCTTGCTGCTGCTGGTACCCAGTGAGCAGGATCCAGCCCTGCTCTGCTGTCCAGAGAGCTGCTGTGCAGCAGAACCCTTCTGTCAGCTCTGCTCCCTGTGGAGCTGGACTAGGCTCTATTGTGAAAGCCTAGAAATTACAGTGAAACTAGGAAAGTATTCTGTTTTTTTTTTCTTTTTAAATTTAAGTAAAATGTACCTCATTTTGGTTTTATAACCCATCCTTATAATCTGTTGCAGGCATTTGATTTACTAAATTTAAAGTAACAGATACTCTCCAGTTTGATAAAGGAGTTACAAGACTAATCCCTGGAAAATTTTGCATATGTGCATTTATAAATTAATTTTCATGATCTTGTATAATTTATATATGACTGCCTACATTCACTGGGAGATTTATAGTATTTAGTTACTGGTTGTGTTCAATATGCTTTCAAGTTTTGCTAACAACTTAATGCCAGATAAGTAAATATGCTTATGATTTAAAGGCACTATCAGCTGAATGAGAACTGGTGACCTCAGCAAAGAGCAGAGGATATGTCACTTGTGGACTTGGTGTGTGTTTTGTTAAGGTGTGTGGATCCATGAGTGTTGATAGATGAGGGGCACTGGATGAAAGACTGTCCCTATTACAGTTAACCATTCCCAGGAAACATTTTAAAGATGTTACGTTATGATTTTTTTTCACCTTAGAGAATAACTTCTTTAAAATAGCAAAGGTTGGTGCCCAGTGTCAGGTAGAGGGACAGGCTCCTGGAGAGGCTCAGAGCCAGAGGCTCCAGCAGCTCAGCAGTGGGACAAGCTTGACAAGCTGTGAAGGTACCTTGCTTCCTCATCCTCTGATGAGATTAAGAGACAGTGGAAGCAATAGTACTGCTTAATTAAAAGGTATACTGTTGTCCCCTATGTATATTTTCTGGTGTGCATAATGTAATTAACATTAAAGATGCATGGAAAAATACCTGGTCCTTTGGGAACTTGGTAACCAGCTAAAGGACTTTGTGTGCAATGCCGCCTCTTTTATTTTTATGAAGTAGCTAAATGGTGTTGAAGATCAGAAAAGCCTGTTGGATTGTACTGGGCTGGTCCATACAGGGTTCTATTTGTCTGAGTTAGGGAGGGACAGCCTGTATTCCTCTCTGCACACACAGCAGCTGTCCTGAATGGTCTTTTGGCCACGCCAGGTCCTGTCACCATGGTGCCAAGGCAGATCAGAGTCCCCTGGGTACCAGCCCTGTTCCCAAATAGTCAGAGCAATGTCCTGCCTTGCCAGTAGTTCTGGAAGCACAGGGAGAGATACCCCAGCTTTTCCATTCATCAGAAAATGACACAGGAAACGTACTGGATGCTCTCCTTTAGCAGATAAACTAACAATTAGGATGAAGGAGAGTGAATGGGGCTGCAGGAGAAGTGCAGGAGACTTGCACGCTGCTGCTGCTTTGTGCTCCTTAGGCTCCCATTGTGGTTTCAGCCTTCAAATGTATTGGTAGACCAAGTATACCACTGATAGACAACTTCTTCTGTCCTCTCATTATGGCTGCAAATTTATTTTATTTCTTTTTGAAAGGTCTTACAGAAGCTCTGAGCCCCCCCCAGCAAACACAACTCTAATGCTTCTAAGATTTGTTACTAAAGCCTTTTGTATAGCTCCCAAGAAAAGGTGTTCAGTTTAAATGCTGGAATTTTACCATTCCAACATCTCTTTATCATCTTAGCTTAGTTTACCCCTCGGAGTTTGTTCCCAATTCTTCACTCTGTTTGCATGAGGGATAAAAAAAAAATTGTTATTCCTAGCTCTGTGTGAGATAGCTTTGTTTATGAAATTGTACCAGCTTGAGACACAATTACCACAAATAATTGCCAAGAATGCTTGCTCTAAAAAGGAAAGCTTATGGTTATTGTTGGCAATGCTTTTTACAAATGGAGATTGGCTATTTAAGGCTGAATATTGTATTTTTATACTTGGCAATCAGGCACTGAGACTCTGCGCTCTAGTAAGATCTTATTATCCCGAAGTGGCATTTTACTTAATTGAAGGAATGAGAGTTCTTGGTCCTTCAGGTGATGGGGACAAAGAGTTTGGCAGTCACTTCATCATCCTTACCACCCTGCCAAGGAGGTGCTATGGTGGACAGCAAAAACGACCACCAGAAAACCCCCTTTCTTTCTGACAAAGGAAACTTGGAGAAGGTTTTCTGCTACAGGATTGCATTTTCTTAAGTTACTTTTCAGCTGCACCTGGTGCTGCTGTGTTGCCCCATTAGTGTTACAGATGCCTTGTCCCTTTGCCGTGTGATGGGTGACACATGGGCCCTCCTTTGGCAGTGTTTCTGCTGGGCTGCAGGAATGCTGTTGTGCCAGCATGGAGGATTAATGCTGCTTATTAACATGCCCCATGACAGAGCTGCTTTTGTTTCGTTTAGTTTACTTTTCTTCAAAAACTGAATTTCTAGCGGAAATTTATTTTTTTTTTTTTTAGATTTTTAAATCCAAATAAGAAGTATATTACTAAAAGCAAGCAAAAAATTGGGGGGGGGGTGTGCTTTGAAAGAAATAGGGTTTTTTTGAAAGACATACATATTTTTCTTCTATCATCAAAATGGTTCTCAGGGCTGCAGAGAGGGGGTGAGGGATAGAAAATGGAAATTGTAAGAAAGGCTTTGCATTAAACCTACTCCCTTGAGAAACAGAGGACATAGGAGAACGATGCTACTAATAATAGGCAGTGTGGGGTCTTGCTTGTTAAATCCATCTGATCAGATAAGAAGCAAGCATTAGCTGAGAATTTGGGGGGTGAGTCCTTGCTCTTTGCAGAGGTTGGACACAAAGAGCTGTTTGCTGTAAAATGATGAAAAATTGGAAGGTACTGGAGGGCTCTGCTGTGCTGGCCGGGCACTCGGGTGCTGCCCTGTGTGCTCAGAGGATCAGCAGAGGTCTGAATAATGCTGCTCTGTGCTCTTGCCTGGGTTTCTGGCAGGAAATCAGCATCTCAACGAGTTCATGGCTTTAATCTCAATAGCATTTTGTTATCATTTCCCCCAATGGCTGGTGTATGCTTTTATTTTTAGATAATGGGTGCTGGTGGGGCTGTTTTTCCCACCACCCCCTTCACTCAGGAAAACCTTTCAGCTTGTCAAAACAGCCATTAAAACCAGGGTTAACTATTTTCCGTGGAAGAGGATTTGCCCTGAGTTGTTACTGATAAGTGAAACTGTTGCTGGAAACATAGGGTTTTAAGAGGGATGCTGATGAAAGTAAATAAATTAGGAGAAATATTGACTGTCAGCAATGGAAGGGCTGCTTTGCTGCGTGCTCACAAATCTGGCTTCTACAAAAGGGGGTGGGTTTTGATCCTACTGTTGCAGAAGCAGAGCTGACATGATCATTTCACAGTGAGAAAAGCTCCAACTATATGGGAAAAGGTTTGGATGCTGAGATGATAAAGGTTTCTGTAACTTTAAGCATCTATGAAGCAGAATGGCTGCTTTTTTATTTTAAATTTATTTCCAAGATACTCCATATGAGCTGGTTTTTTTTGCTTGTACAGAATTATTGTGTAAGCTGCACTTTGTCATACCGAAGCATCGGGTCTGGTATTCAGATCCTGAATATCTGCAGATTCCCCTGGCTCCAGGTGGAGTTTTATTTCCTCTCCGAATGAGTGTTGTGATGTTTTGCATTCCTAAACCCCAAATTCCAGGAGCTGTGTGATTTGTGAGAATTCAGCTTTGATAAAAAGAAAAGGGGTGGAGAATGTAAACATTAAATGTATAAAACAATTCAAGGAAAACTGTGGCTTTTATTTTTTTACATATATGAATCTATCTCTTGTGTGCATATGTGTATAACACAAATGATTCTGAGGAAGCCTGCTCCATTTTTGGATGGTTAAATTAAAAGTGTTAACAAGGTCACATATAATGCAAAGCAACTATTCACTGGAAAAAAAAATAATCTTCACATTAGAAAAATATATTCTGTTGTATGCCTGCGGATGTTTTGCTGAGTGCAATTCCAGGGCGGAAGTTCTTTTCCTCTCACAAATAAAATGTGAAGATGCACCGGGATTGTTCTTAAAAACAATTCCTTTTTGAAGAATAACTAACTGAATTTACTGCAGAAAAAGCATTAGTTACTGTCAGAAATATGGCAGAGCTCTAGACACGTGCTCTGGATTGCTGAGGTAATTGAGAAAATTAAAGGATGATCCTATTTGGCGTGAAGTGCCCGCTCATGAATTGGTCTGGGTGCCTCGTACAGCCTTCTTGGAAGCCACCGGGAAGGGAAGATGCAGAACATGCTGGGGGTCCCACAGGGCTGGACTCCAAATGCATGTTCTTCTGTGTTGTTTTCACTCAGGTTGTTCTGTGGGAAACTGGAGGATCAGTTAACAAGTAACTTATTAACTGGAAAGTTTTTTCCCCTTTAAAAAGCTTGCTCTATGCCTGTGCACGTCTGGCTCCTGCCAGCTCCCAGGCATTTGTACATCTTAAAACATGTGAGTAGCTCCCAGAAGTCAAGGGCATTGCTCACATGCTTTGAGTGTTTATAGGACTGAGACCTTAAGGAAACCTGGTCTAAATAACAAACAGTTAGCTGAGGCTGCTGCATCTGTGAGTGATTCTGTTATATTGAGTAGGTGCTTTAGATGAACTTCGTTGCAGAATGAGGTTCTAAAAAACCGGAGGAAAGATAGTGGTGTGCTCAACAGCAGTATTTGATTTGGGTTAACTCCTGTCTTTGGGATCCCACCTTGGAGCTCGACTGAGCACACCATGAACTACGTCTTCGATCTTGTTTAATGAGTAGGACCCTAAGGACTGTGAGTTGGTAACCATTTCTGAAATGCTGGCTAAAAGAAAAAAGAGGTGGGGAAGAAAAGAAACGCTAGAAAGAAAGGAAGCAAAAGCTAGCAGGAATAAATAGTTTTAGACAGAGATTGAAATAAGTGATGGACAGTTTTCCCTATTTTTATATAAGCTCTTCATCAGTGTAATAACATGACTGGTGTGGCATGGCCTTTGGCTGGAGTGGGTTGGCAGGGAGCCACTGGATCTTACTTGTTTTTGCTTAGACAGGGCATTGTCAAAGGACACGGTGGCTCATCGCTGTAAATCTCACTGCTATTTATCCTGCACCAGCGTGCACGAGTCTTCAGGCAGGAGTCATCTTTCATGAGTTTTTTATATACTGACCAATAATCCATAGAGTCTGAAGCGTGATCTCTTCCATCTCTAGTCAACATCAAAAGAAGATTGCAGTGTGCTGAATAGGGAGTTTTCTCTCTGCTGCTGTGGTTGGGGTCTAGCGATGGGGAAGCAGAGCACAGTTCAAAGATCTGCGCTGCTGAAATTGCCTTGTAATGCTTTATTCATATCTTCGATACTGCCTGACAGAAAGCAAATTTATTCATTCTGTTGCCTGGCTATGATAGAGAGCTTAAGTCCTAGAGTAAGTAAGATAAGCAGTTTGCAGAGATGCTGTTTAAAGCCTTTACCTGGTTCTGGACTGTGGAATGACAGAAGTGCCACCAGAAGTGGCCCTTTGGAGATCACCCAGCTCAGGTTCCTGCTCTAAGGAAGCCATAGCACCAGAGGAGGCTGCTTATGCTGGTTCAAGGACCATCACTGCATGCAGGGATGGGGTCGTTCTTCTTGTTGGGAAGATAGATGTGGGCAGCAGGTTACCTCCTCTCTAGCAGAATAGGGAACCCCATAGACAGGTCGGTGACCATTGTAGCCCCCTGACACTTCTGTGGGCCCCCCTGCATGGTGTTAACCTGCACCCCTAGGCTGAAACTGGCCTTTGCCTTGTGAGACCTCACTAGGTCTGATAGTTTTCATCCCCAGGTTTATCAGAATCTGTCCAGTGTGAGCTTCCAGCTGTTTCTTAGGTTGCTGCCTCCTGTGGTGCCCTTCACATTTGCAGAGGATGTGCTCGGAGTTGGCATGTGTGTTGCTGGTGATGACCCTGATATTGATGCAATTTCCTCCTTGTTCTTCACTGCTTGGAGATGGATGCCAAGAGGATGGCTGCCAACAGACTCACCCAGTTCTCCCCATACCCTCCCTTCCCTAAGGCTGGGGGCAATGACAACCCTTTCCCAGATGTTAGGGACCTCCCCTGATCGCCACTTTTTCACAGGGGATTTTCCAATTTTCAGTTTTATGGGATTTGGGTTTTTTTTTTTGTTGGGTAAGTGATGCGACACACAGAGGAGATATTACAAGCTGTAAGGTTTTATAGTATATCAGGAACAGAAGCAAGCAGATCTAGCTGTTGGCAGCAAGTATTAAAAAAGAAGCAGATTTAGAGAGGATTATTTCCGCCTTTTCATTTGGAGAAATAATCTTCATTTAAAAATTTGTTACTAATATGCCCCATGACTATACATTCATCACTACCCCTAATAATGCATTTTATCATTAACACGCATGAATTTTTACTTATGTTATAATCCAATCAGAAGAAAATCTCCCTCTTTAAATGCAAGTGGAACAGGGACTCTCAGAAAATTTATAGTTGAGTAAGATGGCTCAAACTTAGCAGAGGAACTTTAATTTTTGCAATACTCTCTGATACAGCAAAAGTTACCTTTTATATATAATTTCTTTATTCATTTGTACATTGTGGATGTGTGGAAAGAACTAATTGAACACCCTGTGCAAACTTGGAGGCCAAGGAGAGGAGAGTCAGGGCTCAGGGATTTGTTGGGTATGGGGAAGGAATTAATTGAGAGGGTAGCAGGACTTTCTGGGGAGAAAAACCACAGTTGAACCAGGGAGTTCTGGAGAGGAGAGCACTCTCTTGCCCTTGATTTGGCTTATCTTGTAATTGCAATCACGTCCTTGGATTATCTTCGTACTCACCATGAGCTGCTCTTGAACCTCAGGGTCTCTTACAAGCACAACTAGAAAGTTGTGGTGGCACAGAAAGGTTATGGAATCACTATGGAACTATTCCTTCTGGTGCAACCCAGGCAGCATTGGGGCAGATGTAGCAGCAAACCCACTAATCCTCTATAAAGCTTATGAGGTCACAGTTTCCCAAAGTGTGGCACTTCGCTGTACCTTAAAACTCTTTGGAAGCGGAAGGGGAGAACTGAGTGCTTTGCTTTCGATCCACCTGGCGCGAAGCAGGCAGGGGAAACCCTTCACCACGGCTGCTTTCTTAATGGATTTGCATCGTATTCCGAGACATGAGGCACGTGTGGGTGGGCTATCCATCACTGCCACCTCCCATTACACCTCTGGGGCCCACAGCGGGCTCGCCTGGGCTGCTGCCTCTCTCACCATCACCATCACCGCTGAATTGGCCCCTCAGAGCTCCTCGCTGTGACCGTGGCAGGCCAGCGAGATTTGAATGCTGATCTTGCCTTGTCTTTTTCTTACTATTCCCTGGGCAGAGAGGAACGCTTGGATCATTGTTCGCGCCAGTTTTTATGCCCTCTTGTGCTGAGCTACCAATCTGAGGTAGTTCTGGTTTTTAATTACACCTGTGTATAGCCTTGGCTTTGTCAATATGCTGTCCATTGTCGCTGATTAGTGACTTGGGTAGGAGTGGTGTTATGCAGGTCTTACAGGAGCCTGACAGGCTGCACAGGGGGAATAACTGGGTGTCCCACTTAGTTCTTGCATGCAGCGTGTGCTTTGAAGCCTCCAGTGACTGAAGAGGGCAGCCAGATGCAAAGCTGGTACCAGATCTTGCTCTTGATTCAGAGCCCTGGGATTCAGGCAGTGTACACGTGTGAGGGAACATCGTGAGCCCTAAGTGAGAATCATTTAACCCTCCATCTGTACAGAGGGCTAGGGGGAACTTATCCTAATAAAGCTCTTTCCTGCAGCGTCTGTTAAAGGGTCCTGTGCCTGGAGGGTTGAAGGTCTCCATTCATACAGAATAACTTGGGTTATCTCTGGAAGGAAAAAGAAAACTAAATTCCCTGTTTTATCAGGAAAGCCTGAGGGCGTGCACAGAAATGTTCCTAGTGCCGAGGGAACCTGGGGGCAGAGATTAGAATTAGGGATTTACTAAAGTTGTGTAATGCAATGCTCCTTTTAAACTGCTTGTGCCACGCTGATGCCTTTTAGTTTGCAGCATTCAAAAGGGCCTTACACCTGCCTTGGGGTGAGGGGCTCTGACTTAGCGATAGGTAAGCTGGGCTGAGGGCAGCTGGACTCACGCTGTTTTACACAATGGGGTCAAAATTGCACATGGAGAGAGCATTTAGGAGAAGGTAAAAATAAACCCACTGAGTATTTGGATAAACCTGTATCTGTTCAAAACGTTGATGGCTTGATTATTTGCCTTTGTCTAGTTAAATGCTGGTTGTTTTAATCTTTTGCTACCAAATGGCTGATCTCAAAAAGATTTACAGTAAAAAAAAAATACATATTTAATTTGGAAAAAAGTCTTGCAGGGAGGAATGTATTTTTGCTGGTTTGCACAATAAAAGAGCAAAGCACTTTGCATTTTTGCCTGATTTCAAAGACAGAAAATTGTCATTTTGCCATGAAAGGCTGTTTTTGCTGACACAATTGGTGGTTTAGCTCTGCTTTGATTTCCTATTCTAAATATGTTGCAAGATTATAGGGTGCATCCCAAGAAATATTCAGCATTTTTTTCCCTTTTGAATTGCTTAGAAATTAGGATAATGATTATGAACATGGCATAAGTCTATGCAAGATGTATTTTTTCCTCTCATTGACACTCAGTGTGTGCACTCTGGGATGATATTTTATTACAGGCCATTGATTCAAAGAATACATTTTGAGTATATTAGGAGGAATTAATTGAAAAGTAAATGTAAGTCCAGAGTCTCAACTGTTGTGTATCAATGTCACACCACTGAAGTCAGTAAAGCCATGCCAGTGGAGATGTGCCTTCTGGTTGTTTTCTCCATTTGTCCATAAGGCAGAGCTGGTTTTGCCACCACGGGTAAACTTTATGTATGTGAGGAATAGAAGAGGGGGTCAGTAATTTCAAATTGTAAGGGAACTCAAAAAGTAATTTAAATACTTACCTCTCTGAAATAGGCAGAGATAGAGCTCATAATGATTGTTTGTTAGAAATATTTATATCATGTAATGAATTGAATTACTGGGTACTTCCTCAGTGGTTTCCCAGCAATATAGAAGTTTTACCTAGCTATGGAAGAAGTGACCCATTTCTAATTCAGCTGGCTATTCACTTAAGAAGAGGGGTTTGGTTTGGGACTTGCCTCTCCTCAGGCTTGTATGTGAAAAGAAGTGGCCAAGTTAAGCCTTTGTAAGTGATTAAAAACTCAGCATCTCTGTACTTGGTACTGTTCGATGCAGCAGTGACCTCTGGTCTCCCTCCTCTCCAGTTTTAAGGACCTGTGCCAGAAAAATGGATCCACTGGGCATTTTTTACCTTTCTGTTTTTTCAGTGAGTCAGTCCTAAGAATCAGTTTTACAGATGAAAAACATTTTTTCCTATATCTCATTTGTGCAAACAGTGAATCTGTTTTGGGATTTCCACCATCCCCCTTCAAAGAAAGAAGAAACAGGGGCACGCATCCAGTAGGGGAAATGGGAGCCTGAGCAATGCTATTGGATTCACTCTTAGAACAGGAAATGTAGTGTCAAGGTAAAGTTACTGCTCTATCTGAAATACCTCTATCACCGTGGCATTAAATTAACCTTGAAGTTTGACAAGTTCATTACATGCAGCCGTTTACATCAGCTTTTTAGGAGAGTTTTTATTCAGTGAGAAATCCATAATTATACTGTTTTTACAGGCAAGGAACCCCTCCTGGTGAAGGTTGGGGTTTTTTTGCCTGCTTATTGATGACAAATGCTTGCAAAACGTGTTGCAGATCGAAAAATCCAGAAATACAGCTTTTGTTTGCTTGGAGTCACTACTGCAAATGTCATGTTTGCATATTTTGAAATTAAAAATCAATACACCATTACATATCAAGAAAGAATATTTCACAGCATCTGTTGTAAAAAGGTTATGGATTTCCTCATTAGCAGCTTGCTTGGAAATAGAGCTCAGGAAGGAGGAGTGGGGCTGGTGGTAGGTGGATGGGGCAGTTTGGGGCTGTGCTGGTGCTTACAGCTCGATCTGCTGCCCCACCTGGGGTTTGGAAAGCACACCCCTCTGCTTTTGGAGAAATTAGTCACGCTCTGAGTTGGTGCCTTGTGTATTTCTTTTGTAAGGCCATATCAGAACTGCTTATTCTTGTGGTATTAATATGTATCAGGTAGAGGATTAGGGTTTTTTTTTTCTTGTAAGTAGCTGTTGGTGCAAATCTACCAGGACAGAGCTAAAGAAGAATGAATCTTAAATCCATTAAGGAAAAAAAATGTTCTAGGAATGAAAATGATAAAGCTCAAAACCTGTTCCTTTTTTTCTTGTCTTTGTTTAACCAGTCAAGGCAACTTAGTCGTTACAATGTATTTTGCTTTCACAGAGTTAACCTGTGTGTGAGTGGACAGATACTGTACAAATCTGAATCCCATCTACAGCTGTTCAGTGTATGGATGCTTGGGCATATTTTTATTAAGACCATGCACAAAAAAGCCCTCTAAGCAAAAGAAAACCATAAATAAGTGCTTGCTGGGGAATGAATTATTCTTCTTGAGTCAAAGTCAGTGATATGGTATTGAACTAAGAATTTTCTTATTGTTACAAGAATAGTGTTGTTTGGTGGGCAGCACGTAAGATTGATTATTCATTTAGCAACACCCATTTCGTACATGATGTGCCGGCGATCACAGGACTTACTAGCCCTAAGGTTCTTGTTGTATGAGTGTATGTCTGACTAATTTGCTATCTGAGATAGAAACAAACTGTTCTCTTCGTTAATCACAAAGGCTCCTTATGGGACACCAGTTCCAAGTGATCTCATTTTTGTGCAGGTCTTTGAAGCTTGTGGAATGAGCCCGTACACAAAAATATCTGTAGGCTAAGTGCTGGATTAGGTAAGCTGTTGAACGGATAAGTTTGTAGCACAGCATCTGTCAGAACTGATCTGGGGGTCATAGTCTCACGTATCTTTTTTTCCAACGAGTATATATCTTATCTACCAATTTTACAAAGTCTTCCAGGACCAATCATCCTCTTTTAATGTCTGTAGTAGACCATTCTGAAGGTGATCTGTGAAATGAGAGAAAAGGAAAACCAATTAAATAAAATACTTGGGTAGTATTTTGTGTAACACTGGGGTTCAAAATGATAGGGTGGGTTTTTTTTGGTTTCTTCCCC